>NW_003548458.1:2079-4300 GCF_000090795.2 Amphimedon queenslandica | reverse complement strand
ATTTTGGGCTGGATGCATACCATCTATATTATCATTATTATTATGCATGCATACCATCTATATTATTATTATTATTCAAGCTTACAACACACTAATCAAGAGAAGAAAACAATGAAAATCATGCATATAGAGATTTGTGCAGTATTGAGGGTCTAGCAACAACTTGTGGAGTAGCCTTAATACTAAAATTATCTTAACTAAAACTCCAAAAGCATAAAAAGCATTTTAGCATAGTCATTTTGAGCCTGATGAGGTCAACCAATCACTTCTCAATGTTTCATAAAGATCCAATCCATTAATACTAGAGATTTTTTCTTGGTACTGCTTCCTGGCATCATGATTTTCCAGACAGGAAAAGTATCCTGGCAAAAAGCTATGTCTCTTGCAGTCATTGCATGCAACACATGTACACCAACATGGCCGACATGAAACGCCTACAAACATTGACCACGCCTACTGCAGGGGGTCTATTATACTGTGTATTTAATAGGACAGAGGAGGATAAAGGAGGAGCTACTGGGACTAAAACGGGACAGATTTGTATCTGGAACTTGTACAGAAAGAGAATCAATGGAGAATTTGTGGTTAGACCAATTATCACTATCACTTAAAACTTAAAAGCCTTTATGTATCATTTTAATTAGTGCCACCACGATTTCCAATTAACACCCATCTTTTTCTAGTTATGTCTCAGACTATTATCAAGAGTAATTATCCACTCTTGCTATTATTTTACTAGGAATGGAGTCTGGAGAGAGGGACAGGATTGTCAGTCTTAGTAAAAATGGGTGTGTTGATGTGGTAGGGGTGTGGCTAGTTATTAATGTTATATTAATAGGTTCATAGCATTGTGGGATGGTAAAGATGGGATGCGTCTTAAGACTGTCAATAATCTTGGAAATGGAATGCATTATGGAATAAAGGTAGTGATAATATTAATGGAGCATTATGTAAATCAGGGTTTCCCACATTAAATTGTACTTAATTGTGATAATATATTTTAATAATTGTGATAATATATTTTATATAGTTATACTCTTCCTTTTTATCATTAGCTGCAGGTGTGGAGTCTATCATTGGTAAGCTTCATTGAGAGGAAGGTTCTGCTGCTCCTGATTTCAAGTCTCATTTCACTGGCTGTCTCTCTGACTCATGGCAGTCCCCAGCCACTTCTTGTTCCCTTATTGACTCAGTTGTCAGTTATCATATTCCTGGGAATTCCCAACCATTGCAATCATTACATGCTCAATGGGACATGGCCACAAATTGTCAAATTGAAACCTGCCAATCAACAAAATTCACCAAATCACTCCCTCCAATATTATCAGCCTTACATGTACATGTACAATGTACTGTACCCTCTTTTTCAACCCTCCATCTCTCTCATCCTTTCTATTATATGATCTTTATTTCTATTTTTTTTTTATTGTTTTAAATGTGCATTAATTCTTTATATTTTCTCTCCCTCTGTATCTCTCTCCCTCTCTCTTTTTCCATTAGTATCCCAGTATCAGTGCTGGTCCTTCTTCTAATATTACTGTTTCTTTATTTTTGACACAGTTCGGTCGGTTGATCTGTGGATTGTCCAATGGTGGTATTATAGTTCTATCAGGAGCTCAAGCAACTACCAAACTCTTACTAGCCAACACAAAGTTCTCAAGAGGTACTCTGCATACAAATGTACAATAATTGTATACATGTCCATGTATGTACATGCATTCATACATGTACATGTACATTGTAATTACATGCAATATGAATAGGATATTTTTCAGTAGAAATAGCAATACCAAGTGTTTATTATGCCTGTAGTCTACTTATGTACAGTTGTACGTGTACATGTATTTACAATGTACATGTACGTATCACCTTTGTTTTTTCATTTCCTCTCCCTCTCCTCTATAGCATGGTCTCAGTATTATTTCTTAAGAGGTCACAAGAGGAGAGTCCCCTCCTGTTGTATCCTGTGACTATAGCACTGCTTATGATACCAATCACTTGTTATCTGGTGGTCCTGATTTCTCTGTTAGATTGTGGGACCTCTTCAAAGGAATATTGTTCCACACTATTGCAGTTCATGGTGGGGTGGTCAGTAGCATTGTAGCATGTCCTCCTCATATTAATGTAAGCTTTGCTCTCCCCCTCACTCTTTCTCTCTTCTCTCTCACACCAAAGCATTCAATTGCTAATACATGTACATGTACATGTATTTGTAGTACAT
>NW_003548458.1:0-1310 GCF_000090795.2 Amphimedon queenslandica | reverse complement strand
CATGCATGGAACCTTGACAACTCACTGGACAAGTTAGTATTAGATTGGTACTAATAATCAAGGTTTTGAAGAATGATATTATGAATAATGATAATGATGTATTGTTGTATTGTTAGCATTGTTACTGGGGCCATACATGTATCATCTGTCTTTCTTACTGTTTGAACTTAAGTATTGGCAGTAGTTGAATTTGGCAATTTGCAATTGGTGGATTTTACAAGTGTACATGTATACATGTATTAGTGTCATTTGGTGATTTAGTAGCCAAATCCCATTGAGCAGCTCAGAATAAAACAAAATGACATATTTTATATTGCTGGATGTTCACTGCAACCAATATTAATTCCCCATTAATGTACTATAGTATTTAAGCGGAATACTACTAATGAAGGTTGAGGTCTAAGACCTTGAAGAGAGGATGAGCGTTTAAGGAGAGAAAGAGAGATTCACTAGGAACTGTGAGAATGGATTTAATGACTGCCTAAGTCAGACTATATCTTTTAGCAAAAGCAACTATTATGCACATTATAATTGAATAAGTTGCGTGGGTGTCTGCAGGTGTTAACTAATGTTGATATGTACATTGATTGATGTTGTATGAGGACTTGTAAATGTATGCAGAAGTATGTGTCTATAGTACAGAAATTAATAAATAAAATAATTAAATTATAAACACTACAGTACAATTTATATGGTATGATCTTTTTTATATGTCAATTGATATAAAATGATTGTGAAATATTGAAATGACACATACATGTATGTACTTTTGTGTATGTATCGCTTAATTTTCTAAATTTGTCTTGTTTTTCATGTTTAATTATAATTTTATTATTAATTATGTTTATTTTTGTTTTCATTGTTATTTAGAGAGTGTGAGGATACATTTGGATTAGTTAGGTCATCCTGTCCTGTCTCATTTGGTTTATTGAGTAAAGGAGGAGGACTGTCACTAGTACTGCCTGCCTGGGGACTGGTTAAAGAGAGTCCGTCACCTGTTCATAATAATGGAGGAGTGGCTCTGGATGATTTATTGATACTAATTGTAATCATCAATTGACACTCATATTTGTTGCCAGAAAATATTCAAGAAATTGTAAGTGACATACATGTACATGTATGTTTCATTATTTTTTAATCTTTCTTACCTTTTTTAATTTTAATTTTTTCTTTTATTTACATGTATTTATTTATTTTTATTTTATTATTTTCATTTATTTACTTTTAATTTTTAATTTTTATAGTTTTTTTTTTATTTCTTTTTTTAACTTTTTTTATTCTAAGTTTTTATTGAATTTTTTATTATTATT
>NW_003548457.1:7973-9047 GCF_000090795.2 Amphimedon queenslandica | reverse complement strand
TTTTGAATATTTCTTTCATTCTTATTCTATCAACACAGAAATCTCTTAAGCCAGAGAGCCACTCAAGTTGGCTTTTACATCATTCCTTTGAGCTTGGGTCAAGGACTGGACGTGTGGCTTCAAAAAGAAGCATAAACAGAGAACAATGCAAGACAAAGTGCAGCTGCAGCACCACGTGGGTTTGTGGTTTGACGCCATTTTAGTTTATGCGCATGTGATTAGCATGAATATGACTGACCTAACCACACAATCATAACAGAAAGTAATTTTATTAATTTATGAAAAAAGAATGGAAACAAGTAAATAAAAAACATTAAAAATGGAAAAGCAGTAGGATTAAATTGTATAAAGTAATAAACAAGAGGATCCTTGCAAACTGGTGTGATAACAAATGCTACACCACTGCATGAAAGACATGGCTTCATAGTTATCATGTAGTAGCCTGTGTGGATAACTTACAATGACTTTGAGTAATATTCTTCATGCAGTGGTGTAGGATTTGTTATCACACCAGTTTGCAAGTGCCCTCTTGTTTCTTTACTTTTCACAATTTAATCCTACTACTTTTCTATTTTTAATTTTTTTTATTTACTTGTTTACATTGTGCTTACATGTATACGTTTAAACTTGTGTTTTACATGTTAATTAAATTCATCAGCTTAGTCAGTAAGTGGTATACATAATATTCATCCTTAATAGTTTTTTGCCTTTCCTTCACTCGTTTTGTTATTTCCAACAAATAGAAATGAAAAAAATTGTTTCAGTAACGTTCAGTGCTAATGGTGATTTGGTGCGATATAGTGTAACCTACCAAATTCTGAAAAATGGAACTAAAAGGCATGCTTGAATTTAAAATTCATCTTTTATTTATAATTATTTCATAGATTTTGCTACAATTATTACGTGTATAATATTTTAAAACAGCAGTTTACAAAATTAAGAGGTATTTTCTTGCATTATTAGCAAACAACATTACACTTACTTTTTCATATTTCATTCATTTTGCGTGTAACAGTTAAATCCGTCTTGAATTGAATCGACGTTACACTTATATTTTATTATTTAATTTATTTC
>NW_003548457.1:3158-7598 GCF_000090795.2 Amphimedon queenslandica | reverse complement strand
AACTCTTGGAACTGTTAGTTTAACGACTTTGAGGCATTAACCACAATATTTATTGGTTAAATTAACCCTAATGTTAAAGTTAATGGCAAATAGTTAATTTAATTACAAAAGAAAGCAGTTAACAGTAGCCGAATTTTAGGTTACTGTGGTTGCAATTTTACTAACCCAAATTTTGGGGCTAATTTAACTATTTTGTCTTTACAGTGTAAACTTTATTTTGAAACATATCAAAAAACCAACCGGAAATAACAGGAACTGAATCTATCTGTCACTTCTGGTGTGTCTAAAAATGTACTATCATATTATTTGAGAAAAGAAGAAACTGTGAGCAAGTAGTGAGAAGTCAGCTGTAACTAAGTCTCATCAGTCACTTTTGTTTCTTTAAACTGTATTATGAAACTAAGATTAAAAGAAGAAACAAATTCTGAACAGTCAGTGAAAAAAGAAACATATTAACCAGCCTCAAATGATGAGAACTCAGTGTGATCAGTGACTTCTGGTATTTCAAATTGTACTGTGGAAGTGAGAAAAGATGATACAAGTGTGGCGGGGTCTGAGAAAATCGACATAACACAGAAAAATTGGAAAATTATGTTAACATATCAAAAAATTGCTCTTATGATTTTCTATTGATTGGTGCTTGTTGCGCATCGATGCGACTTACCCATCTCGAGTAATAAGCCTTCGTATATCGTTGTTCAAAGGAAGAAGTGGGGGAATTGCTGTAAAACCAATTTTTAATATTTCCGTTTACTTTCCGTGTTACAAATGACATCACATAATTGATCACATGACCATACAAGTTTAAAATGGAGAAAAAGTTGATTGAATGTGTTGCTACTTAAAACTCTCCTATCATTGTTTAGGATAAAGACAAAGGTAAGCTTGACAGTCAGTGTGTTTGTTAGAGTGTTCTTATTTTGTAGGCGCTCAATAAAAATGTGTGTAGCGTATTGAGCGCTCGAGATTTAGGTTGTAATTTGACTCATTCTTTCTTCTAGCCATTAAGCCAACTAAAGAAGAAAGCCAGTGACCAGTCCATCTACGGTGTGCATTTCCTGTTAGCGCTCGGAGAACAAAAGGTAGACTATTAAGCGCTTACAAAGCAGACTGTATGTTTTCCTTCTATTTTCTACTTGTTAGGACATAGTGCCACAAACATAAAAAAACAAAGACAGAACATTTAAAACAGTTTCTTAAATTCATTTTGAAAAGATTATATTTATCATGATAAGATATTTGTGGGTGAAGAAGGTTTTGAATGATCCGTCAACATCATGAAAGATTTGACAATACGTCAGGTAGTTTGTCTTTGTTCCTTGTAGCACAGTACATCACTCGTGTTAAGATTTTGTGTCTACACTACCTAAGTAATGTAGCATAGTGTCCTTTCCTGTTATATAGTTGTATTGCTTGATGTGTTAGGAGTATCTAATTGTATACGAAACATCATAATGTGTATTGTGTACTTATTATTAGTATAACTTACCTTAATAGTGTGGCATAGTGTCCTTTCCTGTTATACAGTTGTATTGCTAGATGTGTCTGTACTATCCAATTGTAGATAAGAGATGGCAATGTGTTTTATGTACTTATTATTAGTATAATTCACCTTAGTAGCATAGCATAGTGTCCTTAACTGTTATACAGTTGTGTTACTTGTGTTAGAAGTATCATACAAAACATATTATTGTGTATTCTGTATTTATTATTTTATATAATTCAACTTAGTAGTGTAGCATAGTGTCCTTTACTGTTATACAGATGTACTACTTGACGTGTTATGAGTATCTAACTCTATACCAAAGATTGTAATGTGTATGTTGTGCTTATTATTAGTATAGTAAAACTTACCTTAGTAGTGTAGCATAGTGTCATTTACTGTTGTATTACTTGATGTATTACTAGTATCTAATTGTAAATAAAAGATGGTAATGTGTATTATGTATTTATTATTAGTATAATTCACCCTTAGCAGCATAAAATAGTGTCCTTTACTGTTCTTCATCTCTATTGCTTGATGTGTTACGTGTATTGTATTTTATATAGAAGATGGTATTGTCTATTGTGTACTTATTATTAGTATAAATTACCTTAAAAGTGTGGCATAGTGTCCTTCCCTGTTATGCTGTTGTATTCCTTGTTGTCTCTGTAATATACAATTTTATATAAAAGATGGTAATGTGTATTGTGTAATGTCTATAATTTACCTCAGTAGTGTAGCATTGTGTCCTTTACGGTTATACAGATGAATTACTTGATGTGTTATGAGTATCTAATTCTATACCAAAGATCGTAATGTGTATGGTGTACTTATTATTAGTATAACTCACCTTAATAGTGTAGCATAGTGTCCTTTCCTGTTATACTGTTGTATTGCTTGATGTGTCTGTACTATCTAATTGTAGATAAAGGATGGCAATGTGTTTTATGTACTTACTATTAGTATAACTTACATTAATTAATAGTGTAGCATAGTGTCATTTACTGTTACACAGTAGTATTACTTGATGTATTACAAGTATCTTATTGTATATAAAAGATGGTAATGTGTATTGTGTATTTATTATTAGTACAAGTCAATAAAAACAATTTCTATAAATAAGAAAAAGTAGGGTTGTCAAAAAATAAAAGAAACAAGGGAGTTGAGTTCAACCATAATAATAATTAATAGTTCAATTAATAATAATAATCTTTAATAAATAAAAAAATAATTTATTCATGAAAATAATAGAAAAGTTTCAAACCCTACTTTGCAGAAAATGATAATGTGGCGAGTCCATGCAATTACAATTTCTAACAAGTATATATATTAATATTTTTAATTTTCAATATCCCGAAAGTCAAAGAATGCTTTAGCCTATCCATAATTGAGATTTTTTTTATTGCGATGACACGTTATTCAATCAATACTAGCTGAAAAGTCTTATTTATATTTGTCACAATAATTAATTTACATCATAGTATTGTAGTAGAGCAATCAGTAGGTACAGAGGCATAATTATTATTAAAATTCTATTTACATTGTAGTCTGCCTGTTACCATTATCTGCAAAATAGGGTTTGAAATTTTTGTATTTTATGAATAATTTATTTTTTATAATTAAAGTTTATTATTATTAATTGAACTATTATTATTATGGTTGACCTCAACCCCCTTGTTTCTTTTATTTTTTGACAACCCTACTTTTTCTTATTTATAGAAATTTTTTAATTTACTTGTTTCCATACTTTTTATTAGATTTTATTAATTAATAATCCTTTTTATTGATAATTATAATTTTTGCCTTAGGTATTAGTTCATTAATGGAAGAAAAGAATTTTGAAATAAGAACCATAAGAAGACCTACCGCATTATAAAAAGTTTTTGAATTTTTGAATCATTAATTATATTCATAGCCTAACTCATAATTATTAATCATTAGTTGTCATTACTAAGATCTATGTCCGGTTCTGAAACTATTTAAGCTTACATTCAGCTTCAGTTGCCACTTTCCCGCTCACAGCTCTCAAACTTTTCTGCAGTTTATGAGACCTGCATTGTGGAAATACACATTAATAGACCACATAAATACAGTCCAATGTGCAAACAATTATTTTTGTATTGTTAATGACACACAACAAAAGATGCATTGGCAAGCATTCGTTTATATTGACTAAAGAATGTACTTACTGTGGCCATTATTAATGATATAATCATGACGCTAATCTACAGTATGTAACCTATAATCATAACCTATAACAAAAATACATAAGACATTTCACAATACTCTCCGTCTTACTACATATTTCATTGCTAAGACTACAATAATATGAAACCCATACAGATGTAAACTGGCACCTACTACTGCATGATACAACTACTGATCAAGGCACTGCAAGAAAACATTAAGAAAGAAATTAATTTAGTTTCAACAATCTAAATCCAGAATTGCCTTTAATTATATTTCACATTCCAATATCAAGCAAAAGTATTGCTGAATCAGCAAATCATTTCCTGCTGTAATGACCTGTAAAGCATAGTAATAGAAACATCAAAAGCAAGCAATGTAAACTCACAGGCTAATAATAACAATAGCACTTACCAATCACATCAAACCTCACTCTTTAACACCACATGGTAGCCCTTGTGCCAAGTACATAAGTACCTACAAAAAGTATGTATGTGACATACTAACTAATAATGATAATGGTAGCATCTACAATGTTTCTGATTGGATCATACATGGCATGTATTTTAGACATAATATTGCTTACTAATGATATCCTCATTTAAAATACTTTCATGACCTGCTTAATATGAATTAACATTGTGCACATGAAGAATTTCCAATGTGCAAACAATATTTTTTGTTAATGTGAACATGCACATATTTACAACAATCATGAACAAAAGATGCACAACATCAGCTGGCAAGCATTTAATATGCGCACAGCATGA
>NW_003548457.1:0-2890 GCF_000090795.2 Amphimedon queenslandica | reverse complement strand
ATGCGCACAGCATTGACATATATGATGATCATTAATATATGTACCAAATCACTGTTTGAATGATACTACATGTATAATGAGAACTTTTATTGTTACTTTAAATTATTCTTGTCCTTCAAAATTTGTCAGCAGCGCCCTTGATCCATACCCACCTGATATTTGTTATAAACATGTAGTACAAGTCACAAACAAGATCTGGAATTGATAGTGACAGCTTCCTCCCTTCCTAACCCTCTGTCCTACATAAATGATAGTCACACAAAATTGAATAAATGCTAAACTCTAATGAACAGTAAACCTCTTTCACACCCTCTCCCTGTCCATCATAGCAACAAGTAATCAATATTCACTGCTATACATTGATTAATCTCATCCTGAATGCAGTTTGATCACTTTGTACTGAGCAATAATGGGTGGATATGCACCTGATTTTCACACACTCACATTGCACATGCAGTGAAATAAAAGTCACATTAAACAACCAATGTTTTAAAGATGATGGACCTCCCATTCACCATACCCACTTTCCATCAACAATCAATGCTTTAACAAATATTAATAGACTTAACTGCTTGGAAATGATGGGTACCAACATGCTTTAAATACAAAGCAGGTGTAGTAGTATCACAAGGAATGCCATACAACTCCTGCATTCCATATCTAGCCTAGCCAACAAAAGTAGGAGTGAGTGAATATGAATATATGGTTATACCTAATAAGGCTGTCAGTGCAATAATCTCTGTCAGTAGCCCACACATAATTTCTATACATTTTTGACTTATTTATGTAATCATATATGCTTGAATATCTGGTTGCACTTAATGTACTATTGAACAATTCTTTAAAGTTTGGCATGTTACTAACAGTTGCTCTACGTAATTCATAATGCTGAAAAATGGAACCAGAAATGAGATATGAAAGGGCATAAAATAAACAGTTCCCATCACCAGGAACATCAAGCGTACTTTTAGGAACTTTTTCATCTGACAATGGTGTTGTTGGACTGCCAGGTAAGATTCTAGCAGCTGTTACAAACTTAAGGTTCAATATCTCACACCACCTTCTTTGAACGTGTTCATTAGCAGGGTAATAAACATAATCCCTTTGTCTCCTCCTTACATTACCTGGATTGGGAGGCTCTTCATAAGTAAAGATGACATCATCATCTTTTTTTGGATTACTTGTTTTTAATTTAACGCTTGAGAGTTTTATAAATACAATTAGACCACTACTACAATGGTCATTTTATACAACACACTTGGTTTTATCATCTTTTGGTTTACATTTAATGTTTGAGAGTTTTATAGATACAATGAGACTACTACAACTATCCTCATCTTTGACATTAAATTTGGTTTTTAGGTCTTTCAAATTAATTCAAACAATTAATTTATCATCTTTTTTTGGATGAGGCAATGCCAAAGCACTATTGTCAGTACTACTGTCTAAATCAACTTTTCTTTTTTTGGTGCAAGACTTATTTAAAGCATTATCATCACATATTTTACTCTTTTTGGGGCGATTAGATTTTTGTAAATCAGTACTCTTACGTTTCTTGCTACTAATGGTACTGTTACTAGTACTTTGTACATGACTTACAGACACCTTGGCATTCTTACTACATGGTTCACCATCATCAATTATACCAGTCACTTGAATCTTTCTCTTCTTTCCTTTACTTTTCTTGATTTGAGGTAAGTCTTTTGAAATAATACTTCTCAGCCTGTTAATTTTATTAATGCACAGATCACTAACTTTAACAGAGAGAGGATCAAATGATAATAAATGTAATCCATTTAATGTGCATACACAAGACATTGCAACACATGCTATACCATCCCCAAAAACATCAATAGATAAATCAATAATGGCTGTATCTAGTGAGAGGCCCTGACATTTATGTATAGTAATAGCATAAGAAAGTATAAGGGATAACTGTTTCCTATGTATATACAAATTCTTAGATAGCATAAATCTAGATGTAACCCTTTCTATGTCACAAGGTACATCAATATGATCAAATTTGATTGATATATGTGTAGCATAATTACCCATTACTGTACCAATGGCACCATTAATTAATCCTACTGTCACATCAATATTATGTCTTAGCATCACTCTACAGCCTACTGCTAATAAGAATACAGTTTCTAAACCAGCTGTTTTGCTGATCTTTTAGTTTCTCTAATTTTTTATCTTTTTTTTTGTCAAATTTTGCTGTGCTGCCACTTTCATCAACAACATCAACACATGCTAATTCTTTTTTCTCAGTTTCTAGACTTTCTAACATTACTTCATTGATTTTTTGGCAGGCGTCTACCTTAGAAAATAGACAAATTGGAGGATTTGTTCCTTCACTTTCCAATTCCTTATATTTTTCTTGTACCAAAACCTTAAAGACGCAACTCTTAAGCGTATCAATAGTTTCATCAGTCAGACTGCCATGCCTAACAGAATCAAGCATCTTAAAGAAAGTTTTGTCTCCTTTTTGTCGCTCGTTGATTGTTAGTTCATCATATTCTTCTGTTTCTTTCCATATGTTAACTGCATTTGCTACTCCAAGTCTAGTTTTTACTAGTTTGTTCCTATTAATTTTAAATACTGGTCTACCATTAACCCTTTAATTACGAAATACATATTTTTACGTAAAGATTTATATTTGTTCAATGACGAAATACGTATTTTTACGTACAGCATTTACATAGCAACAAGCACTTATCTTTGCTGCTGTCAAAAGAGCTGTTAGTTGTTACATAAGTGGCTTTAAGTGCTTCCATTGTGTCCTCAAGCTTGATAAGATGGCTAGACAATATAACGTTGAAGAGGCATTAGATCTAGTCATGGATGACGATTCCCATGAAGCTTTCTGTCCAGACTCTGATGATGAACT
>NW_003548456.1:7887-9048 GCF_000090795.2 Amphimedon queenslandica | reverse complement strand
ATACTAGAAAAGAAAGGCCTTAGTGAGAGGAGTAGTTTTCTACCCAAATGTGAAGATGAAGCTACAATGCCACCATCTCAGACACCAAGTCCTACTCCAACAACTACAGCACCTCCTTCCTCTGCTTATTCTGTGAGCAGCACTTCTCTGATTAGCTTCATCATAGCTCTCTTCTTTGCTACTCTTTTTGCTGCATTTGACTAAACACAATACATAGTCCAACTTTTGATGTTGTTCTTTAGTTTTTAGGCCATTGTTACACTATACTTTTTCTATTTTGTTCCTAGATATATATTTTTAGCTGCTTTTTTGTCCTTTTAAATTAAATGGGTGTTTTTAAAAAGGAGTTTGTAAGAATTATATTGTGCACACAACATATGCTGCTCTGCAAGGCTATTGTTCATGATTATAGATCTATATAATGCATGCAAAATTAACATTCTAAGTATTTTCTAATGCATTTAGTCCATGTATCAACCAATCAAGTGTTAATAATAAAGCTCACAATAGAGTATAATACATAATCTATAACATGCAAATACTCTGATTTCATGGATAATTAGGTACTTAGAGTTTTTGGCAATCACTCTCTCAGACAATGGGCTGCTTTACTCCATGCTTCACAACACAGCAATGCTATCATGTGATTGGCATGTCACACATTATACAGAAGCATACACTAAATAGAATTGTCCTCATTTCTATCTCATTTACAACCACAGAAATATTTTTAGTCCCCCAAATTTTGATAGATGAACAATAAGAAATCACCATTACATGCCTTGATTTCAAGTTATTATAGTAGGTTATTAGTAGCTTAATTTGAATGTGCATAGTGTCAATTAATATAGCAATAAAAAGATGACATAAATTATGCATGCAATACATGTTCACATGTTTTTTATGTTCAGCCCCCTCCTAACTTTCAAATCATTCCTACACCTATGTATATTTCTTGCTAATACAAAGACAGACTCTCTTTAGCTGCATTTATGATCAGCTAGCATATTGTCTTTTAATGTAAAAAAACTAAATAATGGAAAAAACCATCATGATTAGGTGTTTTGACTATAATAGTTTCAAATAGATTTATAAGAATAACATAATTGAATCAACAGTGTGCCTGGAACACTCTTCATGTAAATGGAGGGCACTTCCTGT
>NW_003548456.1:2174-3221 GCF_000090795.2 Amphimedon queenslandica | reverse complement strand
ACTTGACTAAATGTTCTATTATTGTTAGTGTTGTTGTTGTTTTATTTATAGGTGATGAGCTGATGACATTGCTTCATTAGTATCTAATCTTGGTAGCTCCTAGAATGCAGTTAGTCGTGGTGTATACACATAGTTTTATTTATTATAATCTAATAATACATGAAATATACTGTATACTGGGTTTGTTTTGGTAGGCCAAGTTGTTTTTTTCTCCAAAATCCTGGCAGGATTACAAACAGCTGACTGACTATACATGTAGATGTGCTATAAAAAATAAAACAATTATTGATAAACACACAAAGTTTTGCATGTATCCCGATATTCTTAATGAATTAGTTATTACCGAGAGTGGATTCTTGTGCATATTATTTGATGCAGAATAGGTGCTTAACACACCTCTAATTGTGTGTAATACACCTCTAATTGTAGTGCTTGTGGCCATTTCTAGCCATAGTAACTGGCTTAAAACACCTGGATAATGCATGAATGAGTGACATGATGTACTTAATTATAAAAATTTTAACTATTAATTTTTATTGACTGCAATAATTATTAATTAAAAATTAACCAACTATTTATTACATGATTTAAGGCTACTTGTTGCAATGTAAACAGAGCTCATATGCATACATGTGTGGTAATGATAGTAATAATAATAATGATAATAATAATAACAACGATAGCAATAATAACATATAACATGACATTTAAAGTACACATGATACATGTAAACGTATAAGCACATGTCAGAAACAATGATAATAATAATAATAATGATGATAATAAATAACAGTGTCCTATTTTCAAGCTTTACATAGTTTTCTACCATGCCACCTTGCGATTGACCAATCAGATTGCAGTATTGGAGATCAATTATTTTTCATATTAACCTAGCTCGTAAAAATATGTATAGGTTATACAACGAGGTGAGGTATCTCATGGCATTTATCATACCGAGGGCTGTAGGCCTGAGGTATGATAAGGCCATAGATACCAACACAGAGTTGTATAACCAACTTCTACCATGTACTAAAATAAACAACTAGT
>NW_003548456.1:0-1221 GCF_000090795.2 Amphimedon queenslandica | reverse complement strand
TGGCGACTGCGTCGCTCAGTTAATAAATACCATAGAAACCTCTAGCTCAGTGTATAACCTATACATATGTTGCCTCTTAGTAGTGGAAGTTGAGCTTGAAGGTCTATAGTAAATTCTTTTGGTTGTTACGGAGTATGGAATTCAAGTTTTCTTATTTGGTTGTCTCGGTTGCTGGTTGTCTCGGTTATAAAAATGTAAACCAAACGACATCAATAGATGATGTAGTTGAGATATAGAAAATTTCCAAATTTGGAAATAGTAACTGATAACAGTGGGAAGTAAAACAAACAGTCACTGTCACATGACGCTTATGATTCAGTTACATATATAAGATTACATAGTTGTACTTCTTGTAGTGTTACTTCAATATATCATTACAAAATGGTTGATGTCTCTCAATGGAGAGCAAGTATTGGACTGTGGAACTACTGTCAAGCTGCCTCCAGTAGACCAGCTAATGGCCGCCACTCTCACTCATTCAAAACTGCAGTTGACAGCAAGTCAGGTAGTACTACATCAGGAGAGAAGACATCTAAACTGCCAGCAGCTCTGTCTCTTATTGCTGTCCTCCTCCTCCTCTTTCACTCTCTCTCTTTATTAAGACACATCTTGATGATTCCTCCAACAGGTAAACAACAATTGCAACTTTGTACTTGTATATTTACTGGTATTTTATTATTAGGTAACTGCTACCAAGTACAATGTACTACTAGTGTTACTGTTACTGATACAAATTACCTCCAATCAGTAGTCTTACCTGGAGGCAGGAGTTCTAACCTGATTTACAATGATCTCTATTTGATTGTTTGTCTACGTATGCTCCTCCTCTTATCAGGAGATGTTGAACTCAATCCTGGTCCTATGATTGATGATCAACCATCTTGTCTTTTACTTGCAAAGTGTCTTAAACCACTTGTTGACTGGAAACCATTTGCTCTTCGTCTTCCTGGAATAACACAATCTGATGTCAGTATAATTGATAAAACAAAAAGAAATGCTCACCTCAAAAAAATGGCTTTACATAAGAAATGGCTACAAGTTAATCCTCAAGCATCATGGAAAGATGTACTCATTGCCTTGAAAGAATGTAAAGAGAATGAACTAGCTAAAATATCCAGCATCAAATGAAATGGCCTATTGGAGTCATTGATGATAATACATCAAGTAAGCACAGTAATGCAGCACATATTAATTGATCTTAATATTACTGTAGGTCATCCA
>NW_003548455.1:6331-9048 GCF_000090795.2 Amphimedon queenslandica | reverse complement strand
TGACGTAATGACATATTGAAATTAGATGTTTCTTGAACGATACTTAACTTCTGGAAACAGGGAGCTTTGTGCCTATAAAAAATTACTCCCATTAGCCTTGTTTCTATAGACACAAGAGTTCAGGTGTGGATGCATCTAGCAGTCAGTGGGAGTCTGGGAGAGCAAGAAGCACGAAAAAGCCATCACTAACTTTATATTAGTTAATTAATATAGATTATTAATCAAAATTTAAAGGGACACAT
This sequence comes from Amphimedon queenslandica, assembly GCF_000090795.2. NCBI lineage: Eukaryota > Metazoa > Porifera > Demospongiae > Haplosclerida > Niphatidae > Amphimedon > Amphimedon queenslandica. The sequence goes on along the minus strand of NW_003548455.1, from coordinate 8,806 downwards.
GCACGGAAGCACGTCATCTTGAAAAACTGGCCCGTTTTTCAAGATGACATCATTAATAATGACGTTTAGTATTGATAACTATTCATAACGTGCGGCTGCGCCCCTAATAATTAAGGCAAAATGGCTACTCGAGTGGCTACTTGTAAATATTCCTGGTGTTTCTTCACTAAAAAGAGTATCTTGGGGTGGCAAGAGATAATTCTGTTCGAGAGAAGTGTTCTACAGATGCCTACTCCTGGTTCTGCGACTGATTGCTCTGTCTCTACTCTCTACGCGTGTCTAAACACGTGTCATAACTATTAATTAATGATCTGTTGCACGCCCAATTTAATGTTTACTTCCTCTACAGTAACGTGTGCATTCTATTTCCGTGAACGTGTCCCTTTAACCCCAAGGATTGGTTGGATCAAAGCTCCAAAACTTATCACATCAAGAAATCAAGGCCTTCAAACTTACCAGATCAAGGGATCAAGCAGTTATTTTCCGAATCAAAATTTTTGATCCCGGTCGCAAACATCAGTACAGGCTATATGCAAGTGACACCCCCTTGCACTACATGTACATGTACATGTAGTATACAAGTTTAGTAGCACATTGTGTGATTGTGTGTTAGCTTGAAGAACAGTAATGGCATCACCATTAGTGATATCACTCCAAAGCTCTCTGCTGTTTCCATTTATTATGAACAATTCACAGAGTTAGTGTTTATTAGATGCAATAGTAAATTAACTATAATTGTAATTTTACTTTATTTTTACACTTATTGAATATCTAGTACTTATTAATGTAATTAAGCACTCTGGAGAATGCTTGTTTTTGTACTTAAGCACTTATGTTAAAGCTATAGATTTTGCTTGTGCTGGTACTCCTAACACATTTAAGTGCTTGTGTTTGTGTTTAAGCACATTACCTAGTGCTTGACCCCATGTCTGGCTATAGTACAGGGAAATTTTCAGAAATCGGCTCATTTTAAAAATGGCCGTAACTTGAAAAATTGAAGTCGGAATCAGCTCAAACTTTCTACACAGCATAAGGACGTCAATATATATCAGAAAATGTAATAAAAATTGGGGGTGATTTCAGAGCCATTTTTTGGGAAAAACCATGGGCTATAGTACAGGGAAATTTTTAGAAATTGGCTCATTTTAAAAATGGCCGTAACTTAAAGAATTGAAGTCGGAATCAGTTCAAACTTTCTACACAGCATAAGGACATCAATATGCATCAGAAAATGTAATAAAAATTGGGGGTGATTTCAGAGCCATTTTTTGGGAAAAACCATGGGCTATAGTACAGGGAAATTTTTAGAAATTGGCTCATTTTAAAAATGGCCGTAACTTAAAGAATTGAAGTCGGAATCAGTTCAAACTTTCTACACAGCATAAGGACATCAATATGCATCAGAAAATGTAATAAAAATTGGGGGTGATTTCAGAGCCATTTTTTGGAAAAAACCATGGGCTATAGTACAGGGAAATTTTCAGAAATTGGCTCATTTTAAAAATGGCCGTAACTTGAAGAATTGAAGTTGAAATCAGTTCAAACTTTCTACACAGCATAAGGACATCAATATGCATCAGAAAATGTAATAAAAATTGGGGTGATTTCAGAGCCATTTTTTGGAAAAAACCATGGGCTATAGTACAGGGAAATTTTCAGAAATTGGCTCATTTTAAAAATGGCCGTAACTTGAAGAATTGAAGTTGAAATCAGTTCAAACTTTCTAGACAGCATAAGGACATCAATATGCATCAGAAAATGTAATAAAAATTGAAGGTGATTTTGGAGCCATTTTTTGGAAAAACCATGGGCTATGTACAGGCTTTTTGGGCAAATTTTAAAGCAACTTTAGAAAATTTCCTAAAAATCTAATTTTGACTGGAATCACATTAAACTTTCTGCATACCATAAAAAGATGTACATGCATTAGTTAATGAAATAAAAATTGCTTTGGGTACATAAGAACTCACCTGAGCCATTTCACTCAACCAAGTCTTCCTAAGATCAGACTTACGAGCAAAACGTTCCGCCAACCTTTCCAGTTTTTCTTGCCTATAAATAAAATCAATAACATCTCCTCGTGTTGGAAGTGATACCGTATTATTTCTTTTCTCAGTGATACCTCACGCTCGTGCTCAGCACTGTCGAGATTAATCCAAGCTTGAGTTATATCTGATACCAGTTTCCCTTCAGGTGGGTACCAGTTCTTCTGATGTATAGACCTCAGTTTCATCTGAACGTTAAACAGCTGGACTTCTAGATTAGTCCTCTCAGCATACCTAAATATAAAAAAAATTCCATGTCATTTTAAAAAGCATTATTTTACTTTAATGGTTTCTCTTTCGTCCTGTATGTTTTGAAGGCTATCATTAACTGGTGCATCCCTTCCAGAGTGTTCGGAAACCTCTTGTCACTGAGTTTCAGTATAGTATCTTCAATCCATTTCAATAGATCGCTAGTCTGGATTAGATATCT
>NW_003548455.1:0-6310 GCF_000090795.2 Amphimedon queenslandica | reverse complement strand
TGCTTTGAGTCTTGAGAAATAATGATAATAAGACACAAGGTATGTCATTATTGACTTCTCGTCGAGATAAGGTACCATCAAGTCTATAAAAAGAAGAGGAGACATTGCATTATCATTAAGAATAGAATAGTGGTTCTGTGTCACTACACAGCTATGCTGCACTATTATCAATCCATATGTACCTTCTGGGTCTAGAAGACGTGGTATACCAAGCTGTTTTTCGGCAACCTCAAAAGCATTGTTCAGAGTTGCTATGGGGTTCTTGGAGCTCAAAGAAGGATAGTCCACAAGATCAGGTCTGCATACCAATAATGTATAAGGACAACACTACAGAGGCTTAGCTCATTACCTGTGCTTGTGGATAAGAGCATTAAAAGCTAAGCCGTCCTTCCAACTGGTGGTAAAGTTTTGAACATCAACACCGGGATAACTATGAATAAATTATAAATAATAGTCTGCAGCTATTAGAGCTGATTAAAATGACACACCAACTTTCAATCAACAAATGGGTCCTTACCCTGACGTTTTTCTTTGGCACCAGAGCAATAGTGCCTCTTTAGCCGACTTGATGTCACTTGAGTCCTATAGGACACATAGCGATAGCATTAAATGAAATACTATTGATTTACTGCTTACGTCTAGTTGAATGCTTTGAATTTGAAATCTCAAAATAATGGTCCAAACCAGACCCAGGGTCAGACGAGGGTTCCCATCAACAATATCAGCTGCTCCAGTAGACGGCAAACTTACCTATTGGACCAAAAAAAGAAACAAAATTATGAGATATAATTATTATTATTTTTAATTAATATTAGTCAGGCTAAGTATAATACAAAATCATTGCCTTCACAGCATACTGGTGTTTTCTCTCTTACATTTTTCTTCTGAAGAAACGCCAGAGCTTTACCAACGTTCTCTATCTGGTTGATCCTTAGTCTCCCTCGACCGACTGGTCCCAGATCTTCCCCGGAGAGCCTTTCGAGGAGTCTTATTAGAGCTCTACCATCACAAAGATCTTTGAAAAGATCATTCACGTGGAGCCCAACCTACAATTTGCAATTAGAGCATGCGAAATTAACCGTAAACAGACCCAGGGCCTGCAGTAGATCTATTTGCTTACTTTAGATAAATGGGAGTTTATCCATTTGGTGAATGTTTTCTTTTGAACTGCTTCCAAATCATCTTGCAGCTGCTTAATCCGGACTGTAGCCATGATGAAATGGATTAGAAAAGTCCAGCTAAATCTAAGCTAATAGTTTCTCTTTTCAATGCAAGATTCAGGCAACAACAATTATGTATACAAAAGCAAATGCAAAGAAGAGAAGTGAAACGCCCTAAAGAGCATTTGCTTGTTGTGTTTATTTCAAAGTGCAAATTGAGTGGGCGTTGGTGGGCCATAAATAACAAGCCCATCCCATCTTTCTACATTCCACCAAAGTGGGAAGGACAGCTAAAAAACAGGAGACTGCAATTTAGGAAGGAGATAAGATGTCCTCTTCGACTAGTAAGTAACTTAAAAACTGCCTCAAAGCCTCACTCTTTTCTCCCTGTACTTGCAGGTGAGGAGCAACTTGAAGGCTCTGTTGAAGGCCGTGGCTCTTCGACGCTTTCTCCTGCCCGACTTGTCGGCGACCAAGTGACAGAGCTAACAAAACATACTATCCTGCATGCAGCCATGATACTAGCTCCACGTAGCAGTGTAAAGCTACCCTCTGGATCTCACCGTATAGAGCAGTTTTGTCAGGAATTACTCACTGCATTGAATACGTTAGTAAATGAAAAATTAAGTGCCCAGCCAGGGGAAAGTCACTTTTCTCCATGTTTGTACTTGTATATGTACTTGTATATGTACTTGTTTATTTTCGCTTAGATTAAGGCACTTTATGTAGGAGTTGTTAGTTGGTTTAATCAGGCATTGGTTGTGCTATTACCAGTATTACTAAAGCAGCAACTTTCACATATACAATCTATGCTGTACTGTAGTGTTTGTGAGAGGATTAGTATTTCTACTCAGTGTTTTCTTCCTTTTAAGTTACTCAAGGCTCATTCCTTTCATTGCTCAGCCCTTGCTTTCACTCATTTATACACTCTTGCTCATGCACAATAATCTTAATGACACCACTAAGCAAGAACATGTCATAATGTAACCTACTGTTGATTTTGTGTTAACAATTTAAACATGTCCTATACCTACTTAAACACTTATCACCCTCTCCTTCTCTCCTCCTCTCTTTATACAGACACAAGAAACCTGTTACTAAAAAGAAGAAGCAGCCAGTAGCAAGCTTACCAGTCACAGAACTTGTGCCGAGTCTCGAGGTACTCAATTTCTACGAGGGCGTGTCTTCGTTTGAGGAATTCACGGCAGTCGTTTGTCAGAGTATCATAACGCTGATGGATACTGAGTTCGATCAGTCAAAATTACAGTCGCTCTGTTGGGAGTATTACTCTGAAGTAATTATTAATTTGATAAGAATCAAAAATAATTGAATAATGTGCTTTCTAAAGATCTCCCTCTTTACTCCTATGAATAAAATATCCCATACATTTATGCGCATCAAAATTATCATTGTATACTTATAATTGTATTACTTATTACTTCATCATTATATCCTTTTATCATTCTGCTCTCTCTCTCTCTCTCTCTCTCTCTCTCCTTATTTAGTACTTTAAGGCCGAAATTGCTTACCCTAAATGGTTCTCCCAGACAGACCTCTATAACTTATGGCTCATATTCTGCTCCCATCTCTCCACCCTTAGCACTCTCCTTGATCCTGATATACTCAACGATATCTTGAGAATGTTTGTCGCCAAGGCCGGGTTCACCTGGAACGAGTCCTTCCAGCAGGGAAACCACACTAACCTCGACTTCATCAAGTTTCTCAGCACGCTGGTCGACTGCTTCTCAAGCATTTATGTAGACTCTCGTGTAATATCTGAGATCATTGTTGATATGAAGGATGAAGTGGTCAATGGCGTACTTAGGAAAGGCTACCTGTTCAAGAAAGGTCACCAGGTCAAGAACTGGAAGAGAAGGTTCTTTATTTTGACGAGAAACTCACTCACGTACTACGAATCAAGAGAAAAGATGATTGTGAAAGTTAGTACATACTCGTGTAAATAATGATGTTTCATCAGTACTGCATGTCTATTATGTCATCATAATATTGAGTACAAAATACACAGATCAGTGCATGCATGGTCTGTTATTGGTTAGATAAGCTCTGCCTTATATTGCATGTACATGCTATGTGCATTATTTGATAATGAATTGTGCATATATGACATTATTTTGTGGTTTACACAATTGTACAATGATAGAAATGCCATTAATAGTGTTGGGTAATTGTGGGAGGTATGTCAGGAGGTTAGTTGTTATAAAGAGGTCAGCCATTGACTGGTTTCTGTTTTTAGCATTGTCTTGCGTTACACACCATGTCATACTGGGTAATAGTGATTTAACATACTACAACATAATGGCTGCATTCTTTAAACAATACTCTTATTATTATTATTCATTATTATTATTATTTATTATTATGATATAGTTCACTTGTGTTAATAACTATAAACTATAAACAAGCCACACAATGTGTAATGTCTCTATCTCTGTTTGTCTCTCTCTTATCTTGCTTCACTTATTTACTCTCTCCTTTCCGCCTCTCCCTCTAAACCCTCTCTCTTTCCGCCTTCCCCCCTCTCTCTCCCCCCCCTCTCTCTCTCCCCCTCTCTCTCCCCCCTCTCTCTCTTTCTTTAGGGTAGTCTGGCAATAAATGAAAGTACCCACACTGAAGTTTTAGAAGAAAAAGGAGAGAAGAGACACAAGTTCCTAGTCACGTGTGGCTCATCTGGTACCGAGTACATAATGTGTGCCGATGACAGCAAGACGAGGAACGAATGGCTACTTGACATAGCAAAAGTAAAGCAAACGGAAACATTAACAATGTTAATTCATTTAATGTTGATATATACTTATACACATTCAGTTCTGGGATTATTATGAAAATAATCATTGCGTGTTGATAATGAGTGCCTTGTGTTTTAAGTGCTACAATTGATAAAAATTTGTGTATAAATCATACTATCCTAATACATACAAGCATGGATGTACTTGTTTCTAAGTACATCCTACATATTTGAAGTCCGTGATGTGTGTATGAACAACATTTGGTGTTTGTGTATACTCGACTGTTTATTTTGCATCAATAACAATGGCATACAGCAAAATAAGGTATTATTCCCCATTTGTGTTCCCTTCTATTTTCGTAATAAATAATTCCCCTTTGCACACATTCAATTTTTACTATGATAGGATTGTTACCCTCTTTTCTCTCTCTCTATTTCTTTTCTTTAGGCAATTCAGTTAGAGAAAGCATTCGTCCGTAGCACAGAGTCAGAGATTAATAACTCCATAGCAACATTCTATCAATTAAAGTACGGAACTTCAGAGCCAAACCTCTCCAGATTGGACAGCACAATACGTCACGCCACCATGAGCAGCTCCTCAAGAACTCACCTCAGAATAAAGAAGATATCGGAAGCAGGGATAGCAGGGAATGAGGACTCATTGCTAAGAGGTAGAGACTCTGAGACAAACTTAAGCTCCAGCTCTAATCCTCGTCTACTTGAAGAGGGAGGAGAGAGCCCTGGCTTGAGCGGAAAAGATGGCGATGATTTTTACGAAGAGATGAGTGGTGTAGGTGGCGGAATTGAAGAAGCAGCTGAAGACAGTGATTTAGACGATGGGGCATACACTTTCATGTTCCATGGTAGCCCGGGAAAGACTGCGGCTGCCTCAAGTAAAGAAAATGAGAAAGAAATCCTCCAGTCGGATGCAATGAAGAGAGCTATACAGTTATCACTGAGTGTGACTAGTATGGAGACGTCACCGGTGAAATCACCTCATAAAGAAGCCATTACCATTGGCAATGTGAAGGAGCAAACTGTCATTAATGAAGAAAATGAGGAAGAAGACAACGGTAGCAGTGCTGCTGTGTATCAAAGAGATCCTACAGTTTATGTGGACCTAGAAGCTAATGGTATCACTTCTAGTGGAAAAAGTAATTAATGCATGAATTAATGCTAGCTATTTCATTGCCTTTATTGGGCCATTGGAGAATGCTGTAGTCTTTATTGGGCTGTGTAATGATAACATATCAGCATGTGTACAGTAGGCCTATTGAAGTTTATTTATTTCACATTCACTGGTGCATCCTTATTGACTAAAAACACCACCACACACTCTTACACTATAATAGTACCTGATTTTACATACTGTATACTATAAATGAGAATTGATAACTATATTATAATCCCAACACACACACACACATACACACAGGTATGGAAGAGAGTAGTGATTCACATTTGGAATGGGTAGAACCTCCAGTACCTTCAAGGCGTCACAAAAACCTCGGCCAAGCCACATCGCTCCCTCCTCTCTCTACCACAAACTCAGTCAGAAAAGAGAGCGATGAGGTATACTTACCAATACTGCCCAACATGAGTCCTCAGCAAAGATTACCTCCACCAGTATCACCAAGGTAATACGTGATTGAATTATGATTATACTAGAATATATGCATTATTATAAAATAATTTCTTAAAATGAGTCAAATAATTGTGTCCAATGCATTTTAATTGTAATACAACTTTTGTATACCTGGTTATTATTGTTTGTGTACAAGATTGCTAACTGCCAACAAAGCTATTTGTAAACAAATAAAATTCATACAAGCGTCTCATTTTTTTGATATTATTTTGCTTATAGCAGCTGCCAGTTTGTTGGGCCAATGAATGCATAAATGGGAGACAGCAAATTTAAATTAAATTACACGCTTTGGTGACAAGCATCACAATAAGACCAAACGTCACACATACACGTAGTGATTGATAGTTAAATTATTTGTTTTGTTCCATTAGGAAAAGTCTTGCGTTAATAGACAAGGTCACCACACCCCCAACCACACCCAGCAGAACAGACGATAGTGACATATATTATATACTACCTCCAACTGTACCTCCCCACAGAACTAAAGGCAATAACTGAGTGATGAATTATAATTATTTCTTGTATTGCACAATACAATTCATAAAACCAATTTTTGTTTCTGTTTATTATTATTATTATTATTATTATTATTATGAAAATTAATTGCTGTGTTATTACATTATCTTATTATTGTAATTATTATTATTATTAAATATTTCTATGAAATAATTATAACTGTACTGTACATATCACAAGCCAACAGTACACGTACATATGAAGGAAGAGCCGTGGTGATGTCTCTAATTAATGCTCACCACT
>NW_003548454.1:4692-9053 GCF_000090795.2 Amphimedon queenslandica | reverse complement strand
CATGGAGCCGGGACTCATCAGTACCCGGCTCAGACATAGTCAGGCGTGGCCTGACCCTTGCGAAAACGGAGGGTCAGGAACCTCGTATATACCAGTCTTGTTAGCTGCTGCAGAAATTCTGCAGTGACGCATTGTGACTTGCTATGACTATGTAACTTTAATAATCATTAATATTAATTGAAAATGGATGTTGGTGCTCTAGCTAGTCTTCTTGGTATCCTTTCTCTGCATTTGCATATTCTTCCAGATACTATAAATTCATCAGAGCAGTTATATAGGATGTCATCAGAAGTCTCATCTATAGGAAGCTCCTCAAACCTGGCCATATATGCCGCCTCAGTTCTCTCCATGTTGAAAACACCAAATTAGATCTGCTAAACGAACTGTAACGATTGTTAGCCTGGGAAGTGATATTGCTTCCACAGCTGACAGTCTTATAAGTCGTCATTGCTTCTTTATGGTATAATTATAATTATTTTTGTTTTTATTATTAAACAATAATTAGCTATTAATTATTCATTATGATGACATAGGCTGCTACAGCAGCTGCAGCTCCACCCGAAGCCATAGTAGTTGAAAACAAGACTGGTATATACGAGGTTCCTGACCCTCCGTTTTCGCAAGGGTCAGGCCACGCCTGACTATGTCTGAGCCGGGTACTGATGAGTCCCGGCTCCATGAAAGGATTGTAGAGGTTTGGTTGAGCCTGGCTAAAGCTTCCATGTCTGGCTGGATAAAACGTATCACTCTTGGAGTTACTATTCATTATGACAGGAGGAAGAAAGGAGGAGAAAAGAGTAGGAAAAAACCTAGTCTCGTCCTCCAAAAAAGCTTTAGTTAAATTGAGTAAACAAAGAGAGTTAATTTTATGATGTTATGTAGGCGTGGTGTAAAGTGCACAAATTAAAAATGGCGGACTTTATGTCCAGCAAATACTAATCAGAATCTAAAGTTTTAAGGCTAAAACTCATCCTAGAAATTTTGTGATACGTATCATTGTTTATAAAATGTTGTGACATGTTTATACATTGTAGAAGAAGACCTAGTGGAATAGAATTTACTGAAGAGGCTAATTGTATTAATTGTAATGCCGGACTGAAATCTTTTACTGGAAGTGAGTAAGATTCCTGCAGATGTACAGGCTAAAGGTGAGATTAGTTTTTTTTAGATTTTTTGAAGTGTATCAAGTTATGGTTTTGTTTGTTTTTGATTTTTTCATTTTGTAACGTGTGCATGCGGAGCCTGAATTACATTCAAACAATGTTTAGACATTGTGCCTGAATATTGCTCAAATTGATCTGCCATTTATGACAGTTTCCCACAGGATATTGGCATAGTCCTCATGCATCCTCAGGCTCTTGTCCCAGTACTTTAGTACAGGGTATTTAGCCAAAAAATCACAAAGAAGGAATTCTCTATTTTTATAATTTTATAATTCTCTATTTTGTTATGTAGAAAGTTTGAGCTTATTCTGATCAAATTTGGATTTTTTACGAATTTTTAAAGTTGCTCAAAAATTGTGCCGAATTAAGTGTCCTTTTATTTTTAGGTGGTCCTCTTAGTATCAGTGGAGAGGTAGCTCATGCCTTCAATCTCAGTGGACTGAGGGAAGTGTGTATTAGGAGAGTGGATAAAGATGAAGTGACACTTGATTTGGTTGAATTCAGATTTAAAGCGAGTCATGAGCATAAATTTTATCAGATTTCACTTAAATTTTCTACGCAACATAAGTACGTGTACATTATGCATCAGGAAAAGTAATTAAAAAAAGAATTCTCACTTTTTCATTTTTTGTGAAATTTGGCCATATGGCCCTGTACTCTAGTACAGGGACTTTGGCTTGATTTTTGAACAACTTAAATAATTTGTAACAAATTCAAATTTTATCAAATTTAAGACTTACAATTTTTACACAACATAAGTACATGTGTTACGTACATGTATGACTATAATATACATGTGGAGGTTTACCAATTCACTGGTATATACTGTACATATATTCTCTTAACTCTTATTGACTCACAGATTGATAAAGGAGTGTACATATCAAGGAAGCTATTGTTTGCTGGTATGCTGTTGAGAGTCAGTGGATTGTGGACTAAAGGGGAAACTGTCAAGTGTGGAGTGCATGGTGACTGGCTCTACCAGTGTGAGAGGTTCATTAATAGTTATGATTGTTTTTGTGTGTATGTACATATGTACATTACACACTGTTACTTTTGTAGACCTGTTTGATGCATGGCATTATTTTTTTACATGTACATGTACATATACAATTACAATTTTACATGTCTGTAGATTGTGTTTAGATCAGCCTCATTGCAATTCTTCCTATTCATGCAAGTCAGTTCAGAGATATGGGAGTTTGATCCCAATGGTTAGTTACTGTATCCTCATTGTGCTAGTACATATTACTAGTGTTTAGGTGATACTTACTTTGATGAAGCAGTTGATGGTTTTTGAAGGTTCTCTTCTCCATTTGGAAGGTACAGTACATGCAGTGGGTGTATTGATGGACTCATTCATTGCACATGAACATTCTCCTATTATGTTGTACATGTTCTAATCACTGTATTCCATGAGTTTTGCTTTAAGCATAAAAACATAATCACATTCTTTCTACAAATAAATGTATAATTCTTTCTCTTTGGCTCTGTCTCTCCCCTCTCTCCCTTTTTTAGGTGTGATTCCATTTATAAACTCCGTAAAAGGTGTGAGACCATTGATTGAGAGTTACAGGACTCACAACAGTTCAAGGACTTCTACCAGTTTACGTTTAATTTTGCCAAAAACTCAGGCTGAAAGGACTAGGCTAGTGACATAATATTATACATGTACATGTACATGTAGGATCATGTTTGCTAAACTTGCCACACAATGATTTCAATGTACACGTGTTGATGGGGGAATTTTGCAAGTGATGCTACTAAAATTTGAGAGTACATGTACATGTATAGTTTAATGTATATTGTATGAATTGATTAAAATCTTTTGTGCTTTTTATTTCTCTACAGATCTTGAGATGACCATTGCCTACTGGATTCTTATTTTTATTGGTCACTTCAAATTTTTGGACTTGTGGTGTGAATTTTTAAGAGTAAACAATACTTGTAATTACATGTAAAGGTTACATTTCATCTCTCTCTTTCTCAGTCTCATTATAAAAAAACTGGCAATACCCAATGATACTTGGAACCTTCTGCTAGAGTTTTCTAACAGGATTGATGCACCATGAGCAATTATGATGAAGATGGTAGGTCTATACTGTATAAGTTGTAATGTCCTCCTCTTTAAATAATTTGTATTTTGTACAGCACTTTAATGTATGGCAGCTTTATTTCTTTGTAAATTTTTTGATGATTTTATAAATGTACATTTACAGCACTTTACTATGAACATGTACATGTACATTAATGATTGTATGGTGGGTTTATTATTCATAGGTCAGTCTACACTCTAACTATATACATGTACAAATCCCTCGGTTCTTCTTTGTGTCTGATCCAGCACTACTGGAGATACTGAGAAATATATTGGGTATCTGAAAAATACCCAAGGCTATAGCCCATGGTTTTTTCCAAAAAATGGCTCCGAAATCACTCTAAATTTTTATTACATTTTCTGATATATATTGATGTCCTTATGCTGTGTAGAAAGTTTGAGGTAATTCCAACTTCAATTTTTTAAGTTATGGCCATTTTAAGAAAAGGCCAAAATTCTGAAAATTACCCAAGGCTATTATAGCCCATGGTTTTTTCCAAAAAATGGTTCAAAATCACCCCAAATTTTTATTACATTATCTGATACATATTGATGTCCTTATGCTGTGTAGAAAGTTTGAGGTAATTCCAACTTCAATTTTTTAAGTTATGGCCATTTTAAGAAAACGCCAAAATTCTGAAAATTACCCAAGGCTATTATAGCCCATGGTTTTTTCCAAAAAATGGTTCAAAATCACCCCAAATTTTTATTACATTATCTGATACATATTGATGTCCTTATGCTGTGTAGAAAGTTTGAAATGATTCTGACTTCAATTTTTCAAGTTACGGCCATTTTAAGAAAACGCCAAAAATCTGAAAAATGCCCAAGGCTATAGTCCATGGTTTTATCCAATAAATGGCTCCAAAATCACCCCAAATTTTTATTACATTTACTGATACATATTGATGTCCTTGTTCCGTGTAGAAAGTTTGAAATGATTCCGACTTCAATTTTTCAAGTTACGGCCATTGTAAGAAAACGCCAAAAATCTGAAAAATGCCCAAGGCTATAGTCCATGGTTTTATCCAATAAATGGCTCCAAAATCACCCCAAATTTTTATTACATTTACTGATACATATTGATGTCCTTATGCTGT
>NW_003548454.1:0-1235 GCF_000090795.2 Amphimedon queenslandica | reverse complement strand
TTCCTTATTAGTCTCACATAGCCAGTCCCTCCCTCTACAAAGCAAGGGTCTGGTCTATTACCATACATTACCTCATTCATCTTTCAACCTTACTTCTGGTGGAACTAAGTACACTAAACATTGAATAACCTCATGTGTATATTATGTAGATTGAAACCTCCTTTTTGGGCCAGGATTAATTATACTAAGCATAATTGATTTACCTGGAATTTAATTATTTACAAATTGTGTTAGATGATGCATGAAATCCACTAAATTAGGAATACCAGTAAACATTAGTCCAGTGTATTGTAGATAGTATAATGTGTTATCATAACAATGTCAGTAATGGGACCCTCATCTAGTAGTGTAGTAGTTTGTATCTCTTCCACTGGGTATTTATGTAATATTGTCACTAGGTGTTCCTCCTCCTACTACTCTAGTCCTAGTCCTACTTATGTGTCCAGTCATAGATACTCAATGATTCAATGTATACTAATACACCAGACACACTCTTTGTAGAGGGAGGGACACTCTCTTTCCTTATAAGGATATACATGTACATGTACTGTATTGCAGGATTTATTGGTGAGGGATTAAATTTGTCAAGTCCTTAAATTACAAGATTACTTCAAATTGAAACTCACAAATTATTGTCAATTATTAGCTGCCACGTGTTAGGAGTTAATGAAGTTACCAAAATTTAATTGGCCAACCTATCAATTTAGATAATTTCTCCAAAATTTCTCACCGTCAATAAATACTCTCATATGTTATACAAGTACATGTAAATGAATGGCTCAGTTGTTTGTGTATTTTTCCATTAAAAGTTGTTTTTATATGTACATGTATTGTTTATGTGTTGTTTATGGTCGGTTATTGTCACTGGTTACATATTCTGTGGATTTTGTGTTTGAATGAGATTATGGGATAATGAGACATAGGAGTGATTAATATTACTATTATAATAACTGTTAATAATATACTCATTCACTTGTTAATACTGTAGGACCGACAGTTGTCTGATGCTGCTTACAGTGGAGATATAGAAGGAATGAGGACTGCCTTCTCTAATGGGGCAGATATCAATTGGAAGAATCCCAATTTTGTAAGTGTATGATGTAGTGTCTAGTATATTAGTATGACTTGTATAATGTAAAAGTACCTGCAGTTTAGTTATAAATCAGTTTATTATATTAATATTGTGTAATTACCGTATTTCCTCATGGAGGGACCTAGACATTTATTTTTATAGA
>NW_003548453.1:7249-9068 GCF_000090795.2 Amphimedon queenslandica | reverse complement strand
ACATCACCTAGAATAAATCTCATCATGAATGCTGCTAGCTACAGTACATGCAGCTAGCTACAGTACATGAAGCTTTATCACTTGCATTCAGCTTATCAGAGTCCTTTATAACAAGAATAAAAATGTTATTAATGCTTTTCTAACCCTTCTTGTTACTAGAGAAGTCTTTGAACAGCAGTTTATCCTTATCTTGCTGACCGTTTCCTGCAAATAAGCTCAAGCTTGCTGTTAGCTGCCATTTTACTCATTGTGACCACACACACTTTCAATAATGATTAAGCTATTTAACTGTATTAATAGTTAGATGACCCTGTCATGCCCGCATACATACAGACGATCTCTTATCTTAATGGGGAGAGCTTAGGCTTGCCCCAATAAGTGTTGAACGTTAATGCGTTCGCGTGTCTTATCAAATTTCCTTTAAAAATAGTTCATACTTCACAAAGTGCACCATACTTATACTACAGTAATTGGTTTACATAGCACATCCCATGATAAATACTGAAGCCACATAGAGGCGCTACTACACTTAGCAGAAGCCATTTTACAGCCAGGTGGCCAGTTCCATTTTTTTACTTCTATATGTTAGAAAATCATTCCGAATCAGATATTTTCAACTCTGATATTATACACACTTAGAAAAAGCATATCTTTTCCATACATAAAAAACTGACAGTGCAAAGACATATATCATAGACTTATAACAATAAATATAATAATTGCTGTCTTCTTGTAATAGATAATTCACAATCATGCCACAAACAAGATCTTTTCATTGTGGTAGTGAGTGTGGCCCTTCTTTTCACTGCAAAAAGTCCTCACTTCATTCATGTGTACATCCTGATACTTGGTCTGAGGATCTGTATCATAAATTCCTAGAGAGAAATGGTAATATGAATAAAGACAGCTGCATTTGCAAAAACTGCGAGATATAGTGGAAGAATGGAGTTGAAAAAGCTCAGTACATCATACAATTTGAAAAGCATGAAGATGCAGACTCCACAAAATGTATGATTCATGACTGTCTCAATTTATTTACGTGTATACAGAATATAGCCATAGCAACAGTAGATAAAGTGGCAAAAATATTAAATATTACACGTAACTCAGATATTTCTGACCTTATTCAATGTACTGATCATTATTATAAGACACTACATAGACACGTTCATGGTAATGATTATACGTACTACCCTAAAGCACAATGAAAAATGTGTCAGGATGCAATTCATTATAAAGTCAGGTATTGCCCACAAAAGTCTAAAATTGAAGCATATTGCCGTGACCTTCATTATGATATTACTATAGAAGATGACAGGATATGTACTTTCTGTTATAACCACCAACTACAAGTCATTAAAATGTTGCAAGGTATTAGCCGTGATGATGAGCTTTAAGTAGTTATAAATAGTTTACACACATATATGGAAGAGAATGGATGATGATTATATCTTGACAGCATTAATACATACCTTGACACAGCTAGGCCAAACTCAGCTGAGGAATGTGGCAGCGTTGCTTTCTGAGGAGTATGACACAATCATCTTGTTGCCGGGTTGAAAGTGATGCCTCAGTCCTTCTTTCACCCAACCAGGTTGGTTATGGAATTAAGGGTGGTACCATAGAAGCTGCAGTCCATGGAGGCCGGTATTTTATGAGTACACTCAAGTCAGGTAATGCTACGGTGAAATTGGATTTTAGCAATGTATTTAATTCTATAAGATGAGATAGAATTCTAGCTGCAATGGAAGACCTTTGCCCAATCATCTACCATTAGTTCATTCAGCTTACTCTGAGTCTTCTTCGTTGTTTTGGGATA
>NW_003548453.1:2816-4178 GCF_000090795.2 Amphimedon queenslandica | reverse complement strand
GCCATTAACCCTTTCACGGTTGGGTTAAAAATAGTTAAGTCATCCCATGGTCAGATGTTTCATTCAATGAAATAGCTGCAAGTGCAGTTCCTATTATCAGAACAGTACAATTAGACATGTTAAGTTTATTTTAAAATGGGAGAAAGGGACATTTGACGTGCCTGTTTTAATGCTAAACTTTTTAGTATAAGTTTACTTTTAGTCAGAAAGCAGAAAAGTCTTTTAAAATTTCTGTTATAAACACAAATAGACAAAACGATTTGTAATTGTAATTGTGGTAATACATAGTAGTGCATGTCTGTACACAATGTCTTGCAAATAATTTGTAGCTTTTCATTCTTCAGAAGTCAAGACACAAGGCTAAAAAAAAGACTACTAGAACAGCCTCAAGACCACGCCTACCGACCAAAGTGCAAAAGAAAGGCTTGAAAACACAAACTTACCATTTTGACTTCATAAATGTCTTGCTGTAAGTTCTACTTCAGTTATCCTATAATTTTTAAGCTTGTTCTCCAAGAAGCAAGCTAGATATGGGAGAAAACGTGGCCCTCCTATGAGTAGCTTTGAGACCACGCCCACTTCATTTCTCTATTGGTTTGTACAGCGAAAGAAAAGTAGAACAGTTTTTTTCTGGGCACTTCATAAACCTTACAGCTACTTGTAATAGCTTTTGGACTCCTCATACGTCATGGAGGAAAGATGTGCTGGCTATTCTTCGAGTGCATCAAGTGTGCGTGAGATAGCAGGCCTTTTTTGCAGTCATAAATGACAACGATCGTTTCTTCGTATGTAACACAGCAAAACAAGTAGCTAACAGCTTAAAACTTGGAACTAAATAAAGAAAAAGTTTGATATAGCCTACAAAACCTTAGCGATTTGATGTATCTGCAATATCTGAGTATATAAGAGATATAATGGAATAGGAAATTGTCAGACTCTACCCTGATATATTCAAAAGGTCACAAATTAAAAATGTAGTATAAAGATAAACTTGTGGGTGAGGTATGACTATAGCTATAAAGAATTTAGTAGTTCATTTTTATAATACAAATCTACAGGTGAAAATAGAAAGTGATGATGATGCGAGATATGGCCTTCTGTACTTTTCTGAAGGAAGCATGCAATCTGCTCCTGTGCAGTAGAGAACTTCGCATATAAAGGAATGCTTGGAGGTGGTGTTAGAGAGGGATGATCATACAGAGTCACTCAAAAAGACTAGTCCATGTGTTGCAAAAATTCAAAAGAAGGCAGCATGCAGCAAAGGTTAGCCGCTGATAGTACAATAATTTGAAATTGCATTCATTTTTTTCTTCATAATAGAGAAAACCTAGTGACAGCATAGATTTACATGTTTTAAAAATT
>NW_003548453.1:0-2096 GCF_000090795.2 Amphimedon queenslandica | reverse complement strand
AGCTACATGCATGTGGCAAAAGCAGGTTTGAGGAAATCATGAAAAACTACAGAATGAATGGATTCATACCAAGGTATGAGACTTCCAAATTAAATGTTATGTACTTAACTTTATTA
Organism: Amphimedon queenslandica; assembly: GCF_000090795.2. Classification (NCBI taxonomy): domain Eukaryota; kingdom Metazoa; phylum Porifera; class Demospongiae; order Haplosclerida; family Niphatidae; genus Amphimedon; species Amphimedon queenslandica. The sequence continues at coordinate 1,980 of NW_003548453.1, read as the reverse complement.
GAGTTCACGGAAATGCTGGAAAGACACCAAACCATGCTTTGACTTATGATGATATTCTCCGGGTTGTTGCTTTCATCAGAAATTACGCTGAAGTCCATGGAATCAGTCTTCCTGGAAGAATACCAGGAATGAAGAGTTACGAGAATAAGAAGTTCTTACCATGCAGTACATCTAAAAGGCAGGTATACTTAGAGTATGCGGAATCATGTGAAGGGCTTTATGTCAAAGCATGTGCTGAAACAACATTCAACATGTTGTGGTGACTCTACCTGCCTTATATTGAAAAAATGAAGCCTATGTCTCACTTGTGTGCCACATATAAAGAGATAATTGGACTGAATGTAAGAAGTGCTAACATGCAATCAGATGAAAGGATAACTGAGGTAAGTCAGTGTTGTAATAATACAAGTATTATTCAGAATTTTCAGGCAATGTAAAAGGCACTAGATCACAGATGTCTTGTTAAAAAGGAAAGGGAGTACTGTAAGGATGTATTAAAAGAGGCACAATTATTGTTAAAAGGGCTGTATACTGATGCAGCAAACAATTACAATCCCCCACTATCAAGGCCACTTGCTATGTTAAATATTGTAGCACATTATAGCTTCGATTATGCTCAACAGGTAACATTTTATGATAATTATGAAAGTGTATCCAACTCACTTACATTTTTAAAGGTTCACTATCCTTCAAGTCCACTACAAGCAGGTCCAATTTATTTTCTTACTCCCAGGAAATGTGGCATATTTGGTGTGTGCTGTGAAGCTATCCCTCAGCAGGTTAATTTCTTGATCAATGAATCATTCCACACTGGTAAAGGGGCACATTCTGTCATAAGCATGGTACATTTTTATTTGAAGAATCATGGCCTCAACTCAGTCAGTATCCATTTCAATGCTGAATACTGCACAGGGCAAAATAAAAATAATATAGTTATTCAAGTAAGTATATTACATGCACAATAATGAACATTTTAATTGTAATTTTTATTTATTTTAGTACCTCTTATGGAGAGTCATGACAGGACTCAATGCGTCCATTTCAATATCCTTTCTGCCAGTTGGACACACAAAATTTTCTCCTGACTGGTGCTTCGGACTATTAAAGCAAAAATTCCGTAAAGAAGAGGTGGACTCATTGGATGACTTCATTCAAGTTATACAACAATCATCTGCTGTGAACAAAGCCCAACCAGTAGGAAGTAGCAATGGTGAACTCATTGTAGAAAAACTTGACTGGTCTAGTTACTTTGCTACATTATTCAAGAAAATAAAAGGCATCAAAAGCTTTCAACACTTTGTTGTAAATGCGACCTCACCTGGTGTAGTTGCAGCCAGACAAGCTGTAGATGGCCCAGTCACACAATTCAATTTGCTGAAAGGGGACGCTCAAAAAATGGAAGGTGAACTACCTAATATATTGCCACCAAAGGGTATGTCAACTGAAAGGAAATGGTACCTTTATGAAAAGATAAGACCATTTTGCAGATACGAATGTAAAGATGTAACCTGCCCACTTCCTGATGCACCTCGACTAACAGGATCATCCCAATAATCAACTCCAGGTGTAAATGATCCACCAGACCTCGCAATGGAGATTGAAGTACCACATTCTCCCAGGCAATCTCTAGAACCACCTGCAACACAAAGAAAATGTGGTAATTGTGGTCAATTTGGTCATAATAGAAGAACTTGTCCATGTAATCAGTAAATGAATAACAGAAATGAGTTTGTGTAATGCACATACTATTGATCCCCTTTCAACAGGAGAGGAACTAGTTTGTGAACAACAAACAGACTATTGATCCCCTGAAACAGGAGTGGAACTAGTTTGAATGCCAAATATTCAAACTATTGATCCCCTAAAGGAGAGGAACTCGTTTGTAACACTAAGACATACAAACTATGGATCCCCTTTTTTGAAAACAAAGGTGTGGAATTAGTATGTGTGTGAGACGTCAACATAAACACAAACACTCAT
>NW_003548452.1:7172-9073 GCF_000090795.2 Amphimedon queenslandica | reverse complement strand
TTTAAGTTATGACTATTTTAGAAAATAGGCCAATTTCTGAAAAAAATTCATGCATAACCCATGCTTTTTTGATGAAATGGCTCCTAAATCACAATTTATATTACATTTTCTGATACATATTGATGTACTTATGCTGTGTAGAAAGTTTGAGCTGATTCCGACTGAAATTTTCGAGCTATGCATAGGTCAATTTCTGAATATTGCTTATTTCCAAAAAATGACTCCGAAATTATAACCCTAATTTATATTGCATTTTCTGATGCAATGGGTACATACTGATGTCCTCATTGCAGAATATTTTGAGCTGATTCAGTCATAGTATTCATTATTACAGTCAAATCTCATTAACTACTTTTATGGCAGGTTTCAATGTTGATATGTTAACTAAAGCAGTAGCTCTATCATCAAGACAAAGACAAGAGCTACTAAGACAAGTAGAGCATACTAATAATAACTAATAATACTCTATTACTCTATTCCTCAATACATGTATACAGTTTAAATGCACTCCAGATGGGTTCTGTCTCCACAGTTTCTGTGATAAAGGAGCATGGGCTGATCCTGCTCTTCGTCCAGTACTTGAGTATTGTGGATACAGACTGCTTAATGGTCACATACAGTTCAGAGGAACCAATGATAGGAATGTAATGGGTAGAGATGTGATCAGGTCTACCACAATGGCTGTACTTGCTGTTGATATTATACTACATAAAGACACTGAAGGAACAATATTATAATAATGATAATAACAACAACAATAATAATGAATTAATTGTTGATTTGCATGTTTTTATAGATCCATGTATCATAATTAGAATGCAGTTAATTAATGCATGTATAATAATTACATGCAATTCATTTCTCATTGACTTAAAACTCAAATAATAGTAAATGCATTGTACCAAGAGTAGTAGAATACATAATTTATGTACTCTTGATTATCCCTGATTATACATTTTGATGATGATTAGATCTATGATGTAACAAATTATAGTGATCATAGAAGGGCGTTACCTCCAAACAAAATGGCAGCCAAAGCACCAGGTCAATATTTTGTTTATACTTGATTGTGACTCGTGTGTTGTTACTATTAGTGTAGCATTCAGTTACTGTTACCTCTTGTTATCTATAGACTATCAACCAGCGGAGAGGAGCAGACACTCCACTGTACGGGTAGGAGACTACCTGTACATGTGTGGTGGGGTCCAGCCTGGTCTCCCTAAAGTACATAATAATGAAAAGAAGAAATCAATGTGTTCTGTGATGGAGGTGTGTCATGTAAGGACTGGTAGGTGGGAGCAAAAACCCACCACTGGTAACGCTCCACTGGGTGTTAGGGGCTATGCAGCTGCTGCCATTGAAAGGGAAATATTTTATTTCGGAGGCTATTGTAATCATGATTACTGTTATCATAATAGTTTATACAGGTAAACATAATAGTTTATGGTATGTGTAATTGTTACATAATATTTATACAGTTTTAATGTTGATACCTTCAACTGGAAGGAACTCTCTCCTACTACATCTCATCATGGTCCTATGATGAAGCACCTCTGTGACATGATAGCAATAAAAGTGAACGGTGAGGACTATCTTGTAGTAATTGGAGGATTGGGACCATCTTCCAATAATACACCCAACCAACCTGGTACCCAGTACAGTAAATTTCGTTCTAGTCGGCAACGATGCAATGAGGTCCATTTCTATAAACTCTCAACAGGTTAGAGCACATACATTTTATATAATATATATAGCATTGGTGGCAGTGCTCTATGGCAGATTCTGTATAGCAGGAAATTTTGGAGGGGCTAAAATTTGCTGAATTGCTAAATTTTGGTGATTGGCGAGTTTCGTTTTGGCAAATTTGTGGCCATGTGCCATTGCGTATGCGTATAATCGCT
>NW_003548452.1:1915-3862 GCF_000090795.2 Amphimedon queenslandica | reverse complement strand
ATCTCTAAAGGCTAGTCTATCAGCTCTGTAAAGTCTGTAAACTTAAGTATACTCTATAATATTAATTTTGGTCAGCTATAGTGCTTGTGCAAGTTTTTTTGCTGACTAGAATATTTGATTGGGGCGAGCAAAAGCGAGCCCCACATAATCGAGTCGAGTATGTCTGTCTGTTTGTACACATACATTACCCCTATTTATACGTTTATAAAATAATAATCACACATTTAAAATAGATAATTTTGATAATTATGGTACCACGTGCAAAGACAACGAGTATGAGTAAAGCAACTTAATCACTGGAAGAGAGGAATTCAAGAGTATTCAAGAAACAAGAGAAGCTGAAACTTAAGACATGAGTAATTCACAAGAAGATGCTCATGAAGCCCGTCGACTTCTTCGTAAAGAGCGTGATTGGGAGAGAAGAAGGAGCGAGGCTGAGGAGGAGAAAAGAGCAGGGAGGCCCAATAGAAATGCTAAAGATAGGTCTTGTCGTGCCCAAAGACAACAAATGGAGTCTTGTTCTGGCTTCTGAGACCAAGTATCTTCCATGCTAGATCTATATAACTGCAGAGATTCTTAACTCATAAAGCTAGAACTGACAAGCTATGAAATTCCTTCTGCATTCAAGTAGTGTAATGACATCAACATTCAACATTTAAAAGCCACTACATCATTGTCTATATAGACATTGTATACTGCTAATCGAAATTTTAATTGTTTTGCTCATCCCTTAATGTTTTACATTTGCCTAGTAGCTTGTACTTTGATCTAAGACTCTCCTGGATTAGTCCTCTCATTGATAGAACTAGAATGTGAGAAGAGCTTGACTCTAGAAGTTTGGCTTTGGTTCTTAGTGACAGCATTATTCTTGTCTCTTTTATTAGTTGATGATTGGTTATTTAGTTTTGTTAGTACTGAAGTGATTGGTGATATTTGCTCTGTTCAGACCCTGACCGTGAGGTCGGGGTCTGAATATGCATGCAGGTAATGGTCTTGAAATGAGAGGTGAACCTTCTTTTCTCTCTCAAGAGCTAGATTAGAATCATTTTAATTTTATTTCAATTAAGTCAAGCTAAGCCACGTCGATAGCTCATGCTCGCCCCCTCAATGTTTATATTCGCCTAGTTAAAAAAAATTTCATTGGATTGGGTCCATTAATAATGTACTGTATGTTTGTATTATTATTATTTATAACACTGAGTGTGTGGGCGTGGTTTATAATAATTTAAATTTTATTATATTATTTTAGAATTGTTCAAAGTTATCTAATCCTGGAAGATCAGTACAATGGCCTGAGGAAAGAAATGCTCATTCCAGTGTATTGATTAACACTAGCTCAGGACCACACCTACTAGTGGTGGGTGGATTAAATACTTCTGATATTTGGATATTTGATATTAACAATAAATCATGGAAGGAACTGGTAAGTATATTATAATATAATAACAATACATCATAACTGGTTATTATTATGTACTAGTAATCAAGTATTGTATTTATGTATGTTATAGACCAGTTGGCGCTAAGTATATTCATGGAATTTTAAGTATATTCATTTTACTACTGTAAATAAAGTAAAATATTCCTGCCGCCATTTTGGAGTCCTAGTTTCAATGGTTATCTATGGAGCGATGGTGAAAAGAGCTTATTTTCCAAAAACTGCTATATTTATTCATTACAGCAATATTGCTATTGCTTACTGACCATCATCCAGTGTCTAGAGTTGGCTCATGGACTTTAATAAGTGCCACCAGGGCCTATAGAAGCAAAGACAATGCTTTCTCCCATTCTACTTGTAGTAAACTAAGACTCAAAATGGCGGCAGAAAATTTTACTTTATTTACAGTATCACAATGAATATATTAACAATTTTATGAATATACTTACACGCACATAGCAGCAACTGATCTATACTGTATAATGTAAATAATTGGGGTGAGCTTGGGC
>NW_003548452.1:0-1268 GCF_000090795.2 Amphimedon queenslandica | reverse complement strand
AGAGATCAACCTCAACGACTTAGCTGGAATGAAATGGATGCTCTTCTTGCTCAGCTCAGAGGGTTATGATGGCATCCCAGACAACGGATGACTCAAGCTCGCCCCATTAATGCATTGCATTTGACTACATGTAGTTAACAATTAATGAAAGAATGGTTTACATTAATAATACAACACTATATTGGTTTAGGGTGTGGCTTATAGTTTGTGAGTGTAGTTCGTAGATATTATGTACAGTACAGTATTGGCGTATTGAATCATTTTCAATGATGGAAACACAAGAAAATGAATATTAATAAAAGTAAAAGAATGTAAAACATTAAAATGGCGAGCCTAAGCAAGCTATAGATTATGTGCTGTATGATCTATGAGCAAGTAAAGCAATTGCACAAGTCTATACAGTAGATCTTGTTGCAGTCTTATTGCTTAAATTTTCTCTATCACTTCATTACTTAAGAATCTCTGCAGCAATTAAATTTATTTGCTTATAGTTAGAAGCAGTCACTGAACAAGTTATATTTGAAGAAGATTGAATGGATTGATTAATAGATGTCATGATGTGATGCATGCAGCTATAGCTACAGTATATCGGTGCAGCTTCAACTTATCAGAATCCTTTATATCAAGGAAAAGATTGTATATCTGCTTTGTCAACCTTTCTTATTGCAAGAAAAGTTTTAGACAGCCTGCAAATAAGCTCAGACTTACTGATAAATGCCATTTTATTCATTGTGACCACACCCACTTTTAATGAACATTAGGTTAAACTTCAATGATAGTTAGACCATCCTACTGCCCGTACAGACAGAAAGACATTTTCTCCTCTTAGTGGGGCTTGCTCAGATTCGCCCTAATTAATTTTTTTACTAATTATTATTCTTTTCATAGAAAAACATGCCAGACAATGTCACTAGTAGATGGTATCATTCTCTCTCAGTTTGTAGTGTGACTCCAACCACTAACTGGATAATTGTGTTTGGAGGACTCAGACACTATGTACCAATAAGTGATCCAGCAGTTATTGAACTCAGTGAGTACATGTAAATACAAATGTATTGAATATACATAATTTGTACATATTGAATATAATAATTATAAATTAACAGTATAGCCTTTTTAATAGTATTTGATATTATTATAAATGTGCATGTACGTGTACTTGTCATTAATTGAACTATTGTGTTACTGTATAGGATATACTAGTAATAATGATTGGTCTACTAGTATAATACCTCTGGACCAGTATCAAGAGAAACTACAAGAAAGGA
>NW_003548451.1:7821-9074 GCF_000090795.2 Amphimedon queenslandica | reverse complement strand
TATCAATAGGTTAATTCCTTGTCCAGTCAGTCTGTGGTGGTGGAGGGTCCATTATTGGAAGGTTATTTGAATCTTATTGTGGAGCTGCTGACGTTTTCCTCAATTGAGGAGAGACACAGTTTAGGGAGTAAACCAGGAGGAATGAACCTCATACCTGTAAGGACACTGTACATGTGAATTATTACATGTGTATTTGATGCTGTTGTACATGTGAATTATTAGTTAATACTGTTGTACTTCTACATGTACATGTATACATGTAAATACAGTACTTATACATGTAGATGTACTTTTATAAGATTTAAACTGTGGTACATGTTCATGTGGAATAGCTTTTGGAATGATAGCTTGGCATGATATTGCTTTTTTTCAGCAATTCCACTTTTTATGTAAATTCTTTTCTTTTTCTCAGAACCTCATCAATCATTTCTTGTTTCCAGCCTCAAGACTAGTGAAGAAACTAAATACTACACCTGGTAATGACTGATACATTATATTTATTATTATTATTATTATTATTATTATTATTATTATTATTATTATTATTATTATTATTAATAGATCTACAGTACAATGATGAGTTAGCTAGTGGTATATGCTCCAGTCCTGACAGTATTCAAGCTTGTTATAAACTATTGAATGCACTTTGTGTTGGAGTGAAGGAGAACATTGAAATACTCAGTGAACTAATCTCTGATATATTCTACAATGGTGAGGCTATTACTACTAGTATTAGCATCAACAAATAAGTTACTGTATAAGTGGTTTTTTTGAGGGAATTATTATTTCGGGAAATCTGCTAAATTTGGCTAAATTTCTAATTTGTGGATTTTCAATTTCGCAAGTTATACATGTGCCATGTGCCATGTGGGTGCTGTATTAAATTGATTTTTGGGGATTTAATTTTGGCAAATCAGGAAGGAATTAGTGAAATTTACAAAATTTGCAACTCTTGAAAAAAACCACTTATACTGTACTTTATTTGTGAATACAATAAAAGCCCAAACTTTAAAGAATTTGCAATACTTTTATTTTTTATTAATCCTCCAGATGAGCCTCCATTGGTGGAGTGGGAGTATTATCCTCACGTTGGTCCTCGGCCCACTAGAGGGTATGTGGGACTCAAGAATGCTGGAGCCACCTGCTATATGAACGCTGTACTACAACAAGTAATACCTAATATATACATTTATTTATTTGTTTGTTTGTTTATTTATTTATTTATTTATTCATTTATTTATTTATTTATTTAT
>NW_003548451.1:4225-7811 GCF_000090795.2 Amphimedon queenslandica | reverse complement strand
CAAGGTGGTGAAATCAATTATAGGAATATTTTTTACACTGTTACGCTTGTTTTTAAGATTTGCAAAAATTACCTTTTTTGAAAATTTAATTATTAGGGTATAAGATGGCAGATGGCATAAATTCACGAAAAGTAAATCTGCAAAATAGATTTGTAGCAAATTCACAAAATTTACTGCACTTGAAAATTTTGGACTATACAGTACATGTACATTTTATATATGTTCATGTACATCATTTCTTCCTCCTCTACAGGCTGGAGGGTCAGCAGGTTAACCTCAGAGAGCAGCATGATGCCTTTGAGTTCTTCAATACACTAGTGGACAGTGTGGACGAGGGACTCAAGGCTTATAATGCCACACCAATCATCAGCAAAGTACTGGGAGGATCCTTCGCTGATCAGAAGATATGTAAAGGATGTCCTCACAGGTAGGGGCGGGGCAGTGGGTGGGGCTTATAGGATATTTATTGTATTATCATTGTACAGAAGATTATTTTAAAAATTAAAGTGAGAAGAGTAGCAATGATTTGTACATGAAAAAAAACTACAATATGTATAACTTAAGAAACAGTAGTTTTGCACTAAGAGTAACATCTAAAAATGTTATAAGACAATAAATTGCTATAACGACTACATGTATTAGTTTTTAAAAATAGTTTTAACTACAATGTACTTATTATATTTATTTCATTATTGTTCTTAGTCTTGTTTTGATAGAAAGTCACAAACTGTTTTCACTTTTTTCCGAGTGATACTATACTGAGCTCTTGCTTGTATCTCTGTACCACTGAAATCAATGAATATCTCGTATTTTCTCTCTTTCCTTGGTATATTATCAGGATTAGGAATATCAAGTATTAGCTCACCAATCTTATGTACTGTTGGTTTACCTTCTTTATCTACTATATACTGAACCCCATCATCTGATGTACAGTATATAGGGATATGTACTTGTGTGTGGCTTTGGCAATGAGGTATTAGTGTAGTTTTACATACTTTATTCTTTATTTCTTCTCCTTTGAGTATAAATACATTAAAGACATCACCACAACGTTGTACACCTTCTGCATTTACCCTCTTGTAATGTTCATCATGTATTGATGGGTTGAATGCTATAGAAGCATTTATCCCATAGGTAGCATCAGCAACGCGTGATTGGATTATGTGAGGATCTTTCCTCCACATTACTGCTCCTCTTACTACAGCAAGATCTGGTTGTACTGGACACACTATATTATCATAAAGCATGCCACAATGCTGAGCAATAGCTTCTTCTATCTTTTGACTAACAAACCTACACCCTCCAAACCCTCCTACCAGATAAACTGTATCGATTCTATTAGGCTTGAGCTTTTCAAATGCTGCTCTCACACACTCAATGATCTTATCAACTGTGGATTTAAATACCTTCTCTTCTAACTGATGATAGTTCATTTCTAATGAAAGGTCTCCAGGATCATAATGCATGTTCATCTTCGTAGCTTCACGAAGCTTATCATTACCATAGAATGATACAAAAGCTGGGGGTAAGGTCAGTACCATCTCGCTAATGCCTTCAGTTGTGTCGCCAAATGTTTTTTTTCGTTCTTCGAATTCTCCATAAAAAAATTTATTCAAAGTAGCCTTTGCGCGAGTTGGATCTGAAATTAGGAAACATTCAAAATCTTTATCATCTACTGCTTCTTCCAGTATCATTGACAGTGCTTCATTGACAGTAGTACCTCCCCAGGTGTTCCCCATTGGTGGTAGTACTACACTAATTCTCCCATTACTCTTATCATGTACAGTAATATCAACTGTACCTCCTCCTATATCAACTACCATATATCTCTGTGGAAGGGACCCTGATACTGCTGACTGATGCTGTGCAGCTATAGCAGCTACTTCTGGTTCTAGAGCTAATGATAGCTTCTCGGGATTAACCTCCTCTGGACTTCGTAAATCAGAAATAACTGGAGTGAACCTTGTTATACCAGGAGCATCAGAAGTGAGACCAGCCTATCATATTAACATAATGAAATACAAAGCATGTATTAGGTTACCATATAAGCAGCTTCTCTCATCATTCTTCTTGCTCTTGCTTTCCATATAGCAGGAACAGTAATGACCCAATCAAAATCACTTGACTTGTACTTTCTCTTCAGATGATCAGTGAGTAGCTTCTCCTTGAGGTGTGTTAGTATACAAGCTATAACTTCAATGAGATAATAATATCCACCAGTGAATGAAGAGACTTCAGTAGTACGATCTAATGGCTAGAATATATTAATTGATTTAACTGTTTAATCCTTCCCAACTCACTGTATCTCTCTCCAGTAAGGTCTTTATTCGTTCAAAATAAATGAAATTTTGAGCTTCTTTCTTGATGTCACCATAAATGCTCTGTGCCCTATATCCAACTCCAATTACTTTACATTGCTGGTTCTCCTGGTCCTTCAGTATTAGTATAGCATTAGGTACCCTCTCATAACTGCTGTGTAGTGGTACTAGTTTGATCTGTCCATCAGTTGCAGGAGTGGTGTATGCTACTGATAGTGATGAGGTACCAAAGTCAATAGCTGCTATGCAACTGCTGCTTCGTATTACTGGAGTGGATCTAGGTATCTTGTCAGCTCTTGATAATGGTGGCAAAGCCATGATCAGTATAGGAGAGAAGTAACCTGTAGCTATAACTGTATTGTTGAGTGGAACACACACACATACTGTATATACAGTGACTACTTTGAAGTTGTGTTAGTGGTGTGATCCTACAAGTAGATTCATGTATAGTGACCTCAAATAATAATGCCATTCACTAACAGTGCTGGTCTCTTTATCAATAATCATTGATTGACACTTCCTCTTGTTAAGAATGTGAATATAAGAACTTACATTACATGTAATTGTTACATTAGTCCTACAGCTAGTACATATGCACTACCATGCTGAGTTGTAACTGGCCAATCAGATTACTGCAGGAGGTTTCTAAATCACCTCCACTTACATTTGAAAATATTTGAAAGCCTTTAGGAACAAGTTAACCTCCTGGTAAATGCCCTTAGTAAAACTGTCCACAATTTATTACCAGTAAAATATAACCCCTACACAGTATATAATGGTAGATTTATAAGCTTAAAAACCTGTTAAGTTAAAACATTGATTTAGTGGAAAAATATATTGCAGTTTGGCAGTCAATAACTGATGTACAGTGTAACTGCCAATACTGAGCCTGACTTTTACAAATGGTAACAAACCAGATAAGCTTCAGGTGTTTAGTGTCACTGGATATACTGTTAGTTTATTTTGCAGTAAAATATTTTTGCGAATCTTACATTTCTAAGATTTTGCAAAATTAATTTTCGTGAATAGCTTGCAGACTGCACCACGTGGCAATGAAGATACAGAGTTTTGTCATGGGAAATTTTTGCAACGAGTCAAAAACACAAAATTTTACAAAAATATCTTACTGCAAAAATAAACCGTGTATGTGTGGCTGTTATTAGAAGTCTATTGGTTTATCTAACTCCTCAGTTTATCCAGTGATTCTCAGCTTCTGTACTTTATCTATTTACTGGTCAAGTAATAATTTGGTGAATTTGGTGCATTGA
>NW_003548451.1:1943-3295 GCF_000090795.2 Amphimedon queenslandica | reverse complement strand
TGTGTGCATGTAAGAAGTGCATCAAAATGTTGGAGAACTGATAGAATACTGAAACTACTACATGCTATAGTAAGTACATGTAAATACTTCCAATCTACTATTGCTATTTATTTTGTTGTTGTTAGTCTTGTTTTGATAGAAAGTCACAAACTGTTTTCACTTCTTTCCCTGTGATACGATACTGAGCTCTTGCCAGTATCTCTGTACCACTGAAATCCATAAATATGTCAAGTTTTTGCTCTTCCCATGGTTTGTTACCATAAACATCAAGTACCAGCTGGCCAATCTCTTGTACTGTTGGTTTGTCTTCTTTATCTCTTACATACTGCACTCCATCATCTGCTGTACAGTATATAGGGATACAAATTTGTGTATCGATCTGAGAACTGTGTATAAATTTACCTTTATACACTTCGTCCTTTATCTCTTCTCCTTTGAGTACAAATACTTTAAAGACATTGGCACAGCGTTGTACACCATCTTCATCTACAGACTTGTAATGTTCATCATGTATTGATGGGTCGAATACAGGCTGGCATTCTATCCCATAGGTAGCATTAGCAACACGTGATTGGATTATGTTAGGATCCTTCCTCCACATTACTGCTCCTGTTACAACAGCAAGATCTGGTTGTACAGGACACACTATATTATCATAAAGCATGCCACGATGGTGACCAATAGCTTCTTCTATCTTTTGTCTAACAAATTTACACCCTCCAAACCCTCCTACCAGATAAACTGTATCAATATGATCTGTTAGCTTATCAAAAGCAGCCCTGACGCACTCAAGAATCTTTTCAACTGTTGACTTGAATACCTTCTCTTCTAATTGACTGTAGTTTATTTCTAACGAACCATCTCCAGGATCATAATGCATGTTCATCTTCCTTACTTCACGTAGCTTGCGATTACCATAGAATGATACAAAAGTTTTGGGTAGTGTCAGTACCATTTCTCTAATTCCTTTAGTTGTGTCGCCGAATGTTTTTTTCCGTTCTTCAAACTCTCCATAGAAAAATTTATTCAGTGCAGCTTTAGCACGAGTTGGATCTGAAGATAAGAAAGACTTAAACCCTTTATCCTTGACTATCTCTTCCAGTATCATTGACAATGCTTCATTGACAGTAGTACCTCCCCAGGTGTTCCCCATTGGTGGTAGTACTATACTAATTCTCCCATGACTCTTATCATGTACAGTAATATCAACTGTACCTCCTCCTATATCAACTACCATATATCTCTGTGGAGGGGACCCTGATACTGCTGACTGATGCTGTGCAGCTATAGCAGCTACTTCTGGCTCTAGAGCTAATGATAGCTTCTCAGGATTAACCTCCTCTGGACGTGGT
>NW_003548451.1:0-1582 GCF_000090795.2 Amphimedon queenslandica | reverse complement strand
TTAGATAAAGCCATGATGAATGATACTACTGTAAGGGCTGCTGTAAGTCTAACTATGGTCTAACTTGTCACAATGACTAAGTATAATTAATATAAACTGTGAATTGTAGAGTTGAAGGTGGGACCACTTTTTCCTATAGTTTTGTTAAGCTAAGAGAGAATTAAGTGATAATTATTGCTGTATTGTTCTGTTCATAATCAGCAACACATGCAGTGCATGTACTCTCAATTTGAATTACAGGACATACCATATAGAGGTTTTATTTTGTTGGTATAAGTTTTTTGCAAATTTGTTCAGATTTGCCATTTGTTGGTATAATTTTTATGAATCTTACCTTTTGCAGCCATTTTTCCTAGTTTTCCATACCTTTGTGGAATTTAATGTTGTGCATTCAATGAAAACACGGAAATAGCGAAATTTAGTAAAGTATACTCCTACAGTATGATGTTAGATTTGAAAGTATTGAAAACCTGTTAAAGTAAAACTTTGATTTAGTGGGAAAATTACAAGTGACAAATTGCAAATCAGTTATTTGCGTTAAAAGTCTCAATTTTGGTCTAGTATGTTATTGATTTGTCTTTAACACACTTTTCAAGTACTGGTACAAGAATATATAGCAGTTTGACAGTCAATAACTGCTGTAACTGCCAATGCTGAGCCTGACTTTGACTATATACCATACACTATTGTACAAATGTTAACAAACCAGATAAGCTTCAGGTGTTTAGTGTTACTTGATATACTGTATACCAGTTTATTTTTGTGGTGAAAAAATTTTGCGAATCTTGCATTTCTAAGATTTCGCCAAATTAATTTTCATGAATAGCTTGCAGACTGCACCACATGGCAATAGAGATGCAGAATTTCATGATGGAAAAGTTTCACAACGGAGTAAAAATGCAAAATTTGCAAAAATATTTCACTGCGGTAATAAACCGGTATATGGTGTGTGGCTGTTAGTTGATTAGAACCTATTGGTTTATCTACAACCTCATTTATCCAGTGATTCTCAGCATCTGTGCTTTATCTATTTACTGGTCAGGTAATACTTTGGTGAATTTAGTGCATTGATGAACATTAAGTCATTGTATTTTAGCCTAAAAATTGCATCAGCATGGGGGGCAGTGGGTGGGCTTATTGAATATTCATAAAATGTACATGAAAATATTCAAAAATAAGAGTAGAAACATTGTGTGCATGTAAAGAAGTGCATCTAATATTTTGGAGAACTAATAAAATACTAAAACCACTGCATATATTAGTAAGTAAATCCTTCCAAACTACTATTGCTATTCATTATTGTTGTTAGTCTTGTTTTGATAGAAAGTCACAAACTGTTTTCACTTCTTCTCCAGTGATACTATACTGAGCTCTTGCTTGTATCTCCGTACCTCTGAAATCAATAAATACGTCTATATCTCTCTCATCTCTTGGTACATTATCAGGATTAGGAACATCAAGTAATAGCTGGCCAATCTCACGTACTTTTAGTTTACCTTTTTTATCTACTACATACTGAACTCTATCAACTGAGGTGCAGTATACAGAAATACTAACTTGAGTGTAGCTTTGAGAACGAGGT
>NW_003548450.1:5610-9079 GCF_000090795.2 Amphimedon queenslandica | reverse complement strand
AGTATCATCAAAAAGTAAAATGATTCTGTCAAACATGATGCATGTTTGTGTTTATAGTTTCTTATTCTACTGAAACTAGTACCATGACCACTGCATTAACTACTCCACTGACTACTCCATTGACTACTCTATTGACTACTCCATGGACTACTCCATTGACTACTCCATTGACTGCTCCATTGACTACTCCATTGACCACTGCATTGACTACTCCATTGATTACTCCATTGACTACTACATTGACTACTGCATTGACTACTCCATTGACTACTCCATTGACTACTGCATTGACTACTCCATTGACTACTCCATTGACTACTCCATTGACTACTCCATTGACCACTGCATTGACTACTCCATTGACTACTCCATTGATTACTCCATTGACTACTACATTGACTACTACATTGACTACTACATTGACTACTACACTGACTACTCCATTGACTACTCCATTGGCTACTTCATTGGCTACTGTGTCAACTACTGTATTAGTGAATAATGGAGGAACTATTACTGGATGGATAGTTGGTGTGACAGTATTGGCATCACTATTGGCTGTATCTATAGTTATTATACTGGTACTGGTTGTATATAATAAAAGAGCTAATATCAATCAAAAGAGGTACATATAAGTATAATGTAATTTTAAAATTTGTAGTAGTTTACAATTACACAGAAAATCAAATAATGACATTGTAATGGAGTGCAGTCCAGCTTATGCTACAACTGAATTTAAAACAAAGTTAGCTACACTATTGACTATTACATTATGTCTACACACACACACACATACAGTACTGCTGATGATATACTAATGAAGGATAGTCCAGCATACAGTACAGTACAACAAACACAGTCAGTTATATAAAATGCAATTATTATTATTATTTAAAGTTATTATTAATAGATTAAATGTTGAGCCAGTGTATGATAGAGCTGGGTCTGAGACTACTATTCTACCACCTGCTGAATATGAAATACCAACTGTTTCTTCATAATTTCGTGCACAATACAACATTAAAGTGTGTCTTTGTCATAAATTTAAACTTTAAAGTAGCATGTGATTGCAAAACAGTTTAGTACTCCATTATTGAGTACACCAAATTTTACAATAATAAAATTCTGTGTGCGAGTGTCTGCTATTATTTAATATACAGTTATTTTTAATGTACAAGTAAGTCTTTGCTAGTATCAGATCCTTTTCTGGGGAGTTTTTCCTTACAAAGCTGCCCTTGATCCTAACTGTAGTGCTCTTTTAGGAAGTAACTTTTATATTATTATTAATGTGTACAAATTTTGTAAAGGAAGGAACAAGGAGGTGGTGGTGTGTTCTTAGTATAATGTGTGGGGAATCAACTGTTACATAAACTTCCATGACATGTGTTTCCTGATGCTATAGCCTTATGTAGGAAGAGTTTAAGTTTCCTGTGAAGATGTTGAGGACATTGCTTCTTCTTGCTGGCTTCCTCTATATATGAATCACCTTTGGACTTGTCATCACTTGAACCTCCACAGAACGACTACACTTTACTAGCAGAGCAAGAAAATCAATTTAAAAAATTATTTAAATTAGCCTCATTTCATATACAATTTGCAAGTATTTTAGATCTAGTATCAATTAGGATTGTATACCAGTACATGAACTTAACATTAATTTTGGTGTGTGTGTGAGTCATACATGTACATGTGGATGTGTTATTACATTATGGAGTGCATGTACATGTGTGTTCATTTTTTCAATCTTTGCTTGCATCAGATCTTTTCCCACTGCATGTAGTGCTTTTTTGGGAAATACTTTTGTATTTATTTATGCCATAAGTACACTATCAGTGTGATGAGTCAATGCTGTAATGGTCACAAGACAGTTGATGTTTTGGCATTAGAATAAATGACTACTACCAGTATCAAACTGCATGTACTGGTTTTGTAAAGGAACATATGCTGGAATTGCCTTGTCAACCAAGTCAACATACTTTATGTTTTCACATGTGAAATAGCAATTAAAAAATACACACGTTATACAAGAACATAAAAAATTAAAAAAAACAAGATGAAGTAGAATTCTGGAGCAAATTTGTAAAAAAAGTAATGGAAACAAGGGCAAGTAGGATTCTGAACGACCAGCAAAAATAAAAAATGAAAATCCTACTCTCGTGACATAAATTCTACTTCATACATTGTACTTTTAATGTTAAACATGATAAAAATCACTGCATAATAATACTATCACAACAGGCCCCCAGTAATTCAAAATCCACAAGAAGCCATATATGATTCTCCTTTGGACTTGTCATCATTTGAACTTTAACCAAGAATTCAACCTCCACCCACCCACTATAGAGTAATGGCAGAACAAGAAAATCAACAATGATAAATTATATATATAAAACTCCATACACAAGCTGTGTTTGTTGGTATTATGCACATCATTAGATTGCAAGTAGCTAATATTGTGTGTACTATTATTATCTACAGCTATTTTTTAATGCACAATCAAATCTTTGCTTGCATCAGTGCATTACCCTGTAACAAAGCTGCCCTAGATTACTCTTTAGGAGCCAAAGCTATGTATCAAAGGCTATCAAACTGAATCTACAAGTCTTGTAAAGGAAATGAGTAACAGTGGGGTTATAACAGCTACAGGTATGTTAGTTTCCTGTTGTGAGTTATTATATCTACCATGCTTATATTTGCATGCTCATATCTTCTTGTGTACTATTTCTCCTGTGAAGATGTTGAGGGCATTGCTTCTTCTTGCTGGCTTCCTCCTGTTGAGAGTTGAAGGACAGCAACCTAATAACCTGCCTAGTAATGGTAAGAATATAAACTTAATGACTTTAATTGGTCACTCACCTGATGTGTAGGTGTTCAACTCTACCTACCTTACGAGAACAGGATAATACGTGATTACTCTATGATATACGCTAGCCAGTTTTATGATGTTGATCAGAATAATGATGCTAATGATATCAATGATGCCTTGTGGTGTCAGAGTGCTAACAATGGTGCTAATATTGGAGTGTGGTATTATCCTAATGGAACTGAAGTACCTTTGACAGATAATGCATTTTATGATAGTAATACCAATCCTAGTCCAGTGTTCAGTAAGAGATTCAGTGGTCAGATTGCACTAGCTAGAAGTGGTGGACTATCAGGATATGAAGGTTTATACAAGTGTATCATTCCTG
This sequence comes from Amphimedon queenslandica, assembly GCF_000090795.2. Taxonomy (NCBI): domain Eukaryota; kingdom Metazoa; phylum Porifera; class Demospongiae; order Haplosclerida; family Niphatidae; genus Amphimedon; species Amphimedon queenslandica. The sequence goes on along the minus strand of NW_003548450.1, from coordinate 5,888 downwards.
ATGAGAATGGAGTGGATCAAATACTAGTGGTTGGAGCATATACTGTTGCTGGATACAATAACAATGGTATGTGATGAATATAGACTATAATTAATGTACTTCTTTTACAGATGGTCCTGATGCTGATCCTACTATGCAGTTCTCTCTCCTCTCCACTAGTAGATTAGCTACTCCTCCAGTCTTCAGTCTCAGTTTCAATGTCTCTGATGGTCCTCCTACTACTGTCAGTTGTTCAGTGAATGGGAATGGAATATCTACTGAACTGTCTCGTGTGATAG
>NW_003548450.1:0-1754 GCF_000090795.2 Amphimedon queenslandica | reverse complement strand
GATGTACATGTTCCACTTCATGTACATGTACATGCAGTGGTACATGTACATGACATCGACATGTAGATGTACCATGTAGATGTACATGTAGATGTACATGTAGATGTACCATGTAGATGTACCATGTAGATGTACCATGTAGATGTACCATGTAGATGTACATGTAGATGTACATGTAGATGTACCATGTAGATGTACATGTACAATGTAGTGGTACAGTAGTATACAAGTTTAGTAGCACATTGTGTGATTGCATGTTAGCTTGAAGAGCAGTAATGGCATCACCATTAGTGGTATCACTCCAAAGCTCTCTGCTGTTTTTATTTATTATGGACAATTCACAGAGTTAGTGTTTATTTGATGCGATAGTAAATTGAATGACTAAGTGCATGTAAAGTGAACAACTATAATTGTAATTTACTTTATTTGTTTTTACACTTATAGAATATCTAGTACCGTATATCAGGTATATTTCAATGCATTAATAATTTCGGAAAAAGCAATCCATTGCGAAAATAAATATTATGAAATTTTAAAATATGCTGATAAAAAGGAATAGAAGATATGTGGTATTGTGCAATTAATGTGAACACGTGGCTTCATAAGTATCCATGGCTTCATTTTTTCTAACTCGAAGGCCATAAAGAGCCTTCTTCGCCAGTTAGAAGTGTTGCTAAGGTTGATTCAGAAGTGGAGAAGTCAGAAAATGCTTCGATTTACTTACCAGGCCAGGTGGTTGATGGAAATAATAGCAAGTAAAATATTTTCGGAATATAAAAGGCTTCCGAATTATTCCATCATTGAACTTAATATTTCCACCACTTTTCATGCATTGAAATATACCCGGTATACGGTACTTACTAATGTAATTAAGCACTCTGGAGAATGCTTGCTCTTGTACTTAAGCACTTATGTTAAAGCTAGGGATTGTGCTTGTGCTGGTACTTCTAACACATTTAAGTACTTGTGTTTGTGTTTAAGGTTACGGGATACAGTTTATGAATAATTAATTAGCTGTAGTCAATTGTTTTTTCATTTGTTATCTTTTTAAAAATGACACTTCTTTCATTACTACTATCATTTTTAATGATTTATTTCTTATATAAGGTAATCTGTTCATCTTATACAGAATGACTGTACTTGATATAGGCTGGGTTAATTATAAACACTTATAAATCAAAAATCTCCAGTCCTGAACAACAAAAGTCTCTAAAACAAATGGTAGCTCTTCTTGAGGCAAAAATGAAGGTCGTCACGATGAGATTTTTTGCTTTCTTTCTTCTTAACCTCAGAAAATCAGTCAAGAATGCTGAAAACGCACTAAAATGGCCGCCAAATAGATCTATGGTGTGACTATCTCCGTTTCTACTAAGTCCAGCCAAAAGAATGCCACGACACGACCTAGATATCAAACTTAGCAAAATATTTACTTGGAGAACCATGTGAAATATGGCCCAGTTGAGCTTATTTTTGATTTATAAAAGTCCATTCCTTTTGACGCAGGGCAGCGCATAGCCATAAATAGATAAGCCAATGATGATAACTCGTGAGTCCCCACCCACTTTTTAAAATTACATTTTTAATTTTAAGGATCGAAAGATTTACGGTTAGAAAGGTATCCCGTAACCTTAAGTACATTTCATAGTGCTTGACCCCATATCTGACACGTATAACATAACTTTTCTTTATTCAACTTCAGTTAACCTAGCCTGGCTTCATTGCATGTAATGCCACTTCTGTCAAGTTCCTTCATT
>NW_003548449.1:8082-9079 GCF_000090795.2 Amphimedon queenslandica | reverse complement strand
ACGAGAAGTGAGAAAAACTGGTAGGATCTCAAGGAAAGCAGGTTGACCCCCACAATCCCAGATATGCATCAATAGATGAGGTTCCACTGTAGGAAGAAATAGGAGTAGAGACGAGGTTTCGCTAATTTCCTTAAGATAATGGTAAAGACACATATCATCATGATAACTGATACCAGGCTAATGTTGGTGAGGCTGTAGGAGAAAGCAACCTAGATGACCACTCCCACATGTGGAAACAGTATATTTTTCTATAAATGCACCTAAAGAATAAATATAATATATGCAACAACAAAAATGTACCCAACAGATAAGCGTATTAATTTCTAATTAATATAATAATATAGCATACACACAAACTAATTAGCTCAATATTACATGTAGACAATGGAAGGGAATAAGCAGAAAATGCAGAATCATAAATAACGTTAAAAACTGCTAATTATATGATCCATATCCAATCAATATTAATCATAGTCTTCATACCAATAAGGATCCCACAAAATTATCTTTAAAAAAACTCAAACCTGGAGGTAAAAAAAATATATAATAGTAATACTTCTCCTTACACTTTTCATTATGCAATTGATTTAGATATGCAGTCATTAAACCTATCTCAGTTGATTTAACTCTACACCCACTCAAAATCCCCCAAAGCTGCCTAGTCAGCAGTTCAGTGCATAATAATTAAATTTTACGCCCACTCAAAACTAGATAGATCATAATCTGTGGCTTAATTAAGAGTTGACTGATGCAAAGCTGCCCAGTGAATATAATAGTGAGTACCAGTGGTGTACTGGAACTAGGGATTGGAATGAATGCACTCAGTCTTGTAGTTTTGCAAGCCAGACCCAAAACAAAATAATTATTTACAAAAATCAATATTCAGTCATAGTTTACAAAACAATTGCTTGCATATACATGCACAATCTCCTAATGATCTTCTAATATTCCTAATGTAGTCACAATAAAGTACTCTTGGACTCCTGATTTTAAACCA
>NW_003548449.1:0-6659 GCF_000090795.2 Amphimedon queenslandica | reverse complement strand
TCCAGACTGATGTATACAGTGGTTGTATGAGGATACCATATTGATGAAATATCTCCCACTCCCTGGCATGTGTAGTGCTGGCTTGGAATGAGAAGATCTTTCCAAGAGCATCAATAAAGAACTTCGGATCGACTATGACTTTCTCTTTAAGACCCTCAAGCTGAGGATAATATAGAACAGATCCCAAATCATGATAGAATAAGAGAACCCGAGGTACATCTTCTGGAGGAATCTTGCAAGCATGGCCAACCTCCTTTGCCAGTGATATATTAACAATATTTTCTTCTAATGCCTGAAGAACTTTACAAAAGAGAACCCAACTGATTGGGGTTTTTACTATTAGCTTATCTCTTGTAATATCAATGATGGCACTTCTCACTACCTCAATATTGGGATCTTCTGATTCACCCTTACCAGATGATGTATTATCAATGATGAGGGTATCAGATATTAACTTGGCATATTCCTTATCTTTATAGTGAGATATTAACTCACTCCTCACTTGCTCCTTCTTTTCATTTGCTAGCAAGTCTCCATGAGTGCCAATGCAATACATGCGAGGATAATCAGGAATACTTCCATCTGCCCCATACTTCATTAGGTGACTGTGAACACAGGCCATCCAATTGAGCATATACGTAAGTGTAGACATATTGACTTCTTCTCCATCATATCGAATACCATCAATATGATGAACTGACTGCCATTTGGTGTTGAGATTTTTAGAGGCATCAAAGTGGAGGAGGAATGTGGTACGAGAGGTGAGAAAAACTGGTAGGATCTCAAGAAAAGCAGGTTGACCCCCACAATCCCAGAAATGCATCAATAGATGAGGCTCCAACTGACCCATTGTAGAAAAAGCTGGAGATTTGCTAATTTGCCTAAGGACAGATTGCAACTTATTGCTTGCAGTGTCTTTGGTAATGGCATAATCAGAAAGATCAAAAAGAACTGAGTGATACTTTTCATCTTTACTGACAGCAGAGAACAAGTGTGCCATTGCTTCAATTTCAGCTTCATGAGTAACTACTTCCCACTGCTCACTAAGCACTCCCTTAGCAAAGGGACGAACACAGCTGACATCAGATATGATGGTACTGTTGGCCTTAGGATCCCATGGCAACTTCATAAGAGAATTCTTGAAACTACTCTTCCCAACACCTGCTGTACCCAGAAAAAGAACACGTGAATAAGCAACATTCACCACCTCTCCTTCTGATAGAGCTCTTCTGTATGCAGCATCTTGAATAGAACAAATAGACCAACAAGATAATAATCCGGTAATAGACTCACCTCTCTAAAATACAAAAAAGTCATAACATTTTATTGTTTAAAATCAAATGCCTACTTGCTATCATTGCATATCACAGATGAATGAACAAAAGGGACATTATAGATATGCATGTGAACAATCATATAAAATTAAAATATATTAGTACTTACAAGCTAATGTGTTGTAGAGAAGAGTTTGTTGAATCAATGAAAATAAAGGATACACATGTAAATAATTATCTGATATTAAAATACTAGATTACATTACTTACTTCCTATTAAAGTTTATGCATCACAGATAAATGAACACAATTTAAGGTAGAAAAAACAATAGATGCACATGTAAACAATCATTTCGAATTAAAATAGGTTAGTACTTACCACCTATTGAGTTTTAAAGATTAGTTTGTGTATTAAAGATGGGTGAATAGAGTTAAAGATAAAAAGGACAATAGATACAAACGTAAATATTCATCTGAAATTAGTACTTACTCCCTATTGTTTTGTAAAGAAGAGTTTGCATGTGCATCACAGATGTATGATAGAAAGCACATACATGTATAACAATTATGTAAAATTAAAAAGGTGCACTTACCAACTATTGTGTTTTAAATAAGTGTTGTGTATTATAGATGATTGAAAATTGAAAAAAGAATGGACAATAGACACATGTAAACAATTATCAAAATATAAAATAGATGAGTGCTTACTGTCTATTGTGTTGCAAAGAAGAGTATGTGTATCACAGATGAATGAATTGAAATAAAGATAGAAAGGACAATAATTGTTTATGTAAAAAATCATTGAAATTAAATAAATTAGTACTTACCAACTATTGTGTTAAAACAAGAGTTTGTGTATCACAGATCAATGAAGGAAATTAAACATAAAAGGACAATGAATACACATGTAAACGTCATCTGAAATTGAAATAGATTAATACTCACCAACTATTGTGTTGTAAAAAAGAGTTTGCGTATCACAGATAACGAATGAAATTAAAAATAGAAAGGCAATAGATACAGTTAAGTGTAAAAAATGAAAAATAGATTAGAACTTACTTTCTATTGTCATTGTTGTAAAAATGAACAAATGAAATCAAAGATATAAAGGACAATAATCATAAATGTAAACAATCATTTGAAATTAAAAATAGATTAGTACTTACAGCCTATTGTATTGTAAAAAAGTTTGTATATCACAGATGAATGAATGAAATTATAAAGATAGAAAGAACAATACGTACAAATGCAAGCAATCATCTGAAGTTAATACTTACTTCCTATTGTGTTGTAAAGAAGAGTTTGTGTATCACAGATGAATGTACGAAAGTAAAGATAGAAGATACACATGTAAACAATCATTCAAAGTTAATTAGAGTACAATACTTACTTCCTATTGTGTTTAGAAGAGTTTGTGTATCACAGATAGATGAAGAAAATTAAAAAATGGACAATAGATATACATGAAAAAATCATCTGAAGTTAATACTTACTCTCTATTTTGTTGTAAAATAAGAGTTTAATTGTGTTTGAACAAGAATAAAAATAAAAAGAACAGTAAACACACATGAATCAATCTCTGAAATTAAAATAGATTAGCACTTACCAACTATTGTGTTGTTAAAAAATTTATGTATCACCAGATAAATCAATGAAATTAAAGATAAAAAGGATAATAAATATACATGTAAAACAATCATCTGAAGTTAAGATTACTTACTTCCTATTTTGTTGTAAAGATTAGTTTGTATATTGCAGATAAATAAATAAAAGTAAAGATAGAAAGGACAATAGATACACATGTAAACAATCATCCGAAGCTAAGATTACTTACTTTCTATTGTGTTTTAAAAAAGAGTTTGAATGAATGAAAATTAAGATAGAAAGGACAATAATAAAATACACATGTAAGAATTATGCAAAGTTAAGATTACTTACTTGCTATTGTGTTTTAAGGAAGAGTTTGTGTATCACAGATGAATAAATGAAATAAAAGATAGAAGAACAGTATAGATGCACATGTAAGCAAACATAAAATGGAGTACTTACATACTGTATATTTGTAAAGAAGAGTTGGTGTATGACAGATGAATGAATGAAATTAAAGGACAATAGATACAATCATCTGAAATTAAAATAGATTTGTACTTACTTCCTATTGTGTTGTAAAGATTAATTTGTATTTTAGAAATGAATGAATGAAAAGGAGATATATATACACATGTAGACAATCATCCTAAGTTAAATGGATTACACTTACTTTCTATTGTGTTGTAAAGAAGAGTTTACATATAAAATGGTATTAAAGATATAAAGGACAATAAATACACATGTAAACAAACATCTCAAATAACAAAAGATTTGTACTTACATCCTAATGTGTTGTAAAGAAGAGTTTGCATGTGAACAAAGATAGAATGAACAATAGATACACATGTAAAAATATTCTGAAATAAAATAGATTAGTACTTACTCCCTATTGCATTGTGAAGAAAAGTTTGTGTATCACAAGTGAAATTAAAGATAAATTGAACAATAAATGAACATGTAAAAATTATCTAGATTAATACTTACCCACTGTTATATTGTATTTTGTGTATCACAAATGAATGAACAAAAATTAAAGATAGAAAGGACATGTAAAGAATCATATGAAATTAGCACTTACTAACTATTGTGATGTAAAGAAGAGTTTGTTATCACAAAGGAATAAATAAATAAAATAGGAAAAACAATAGATACACAAGTAATCAATTAATAACAGATTAGTACTAACTTTCTATCTTGTTTTAACGGGCATCACAGATGAATGAATGGAGTTAAAAATAGAACAATAGATACCATATGCAAGCAACCATAAAATGTATTAAAACTTACCCACTATTGTGTTGTAATAAAAGAGTTTAATTGAATATCACAGATGAATGAATGAAAAAAAATAAAAGGACAATAGACACGCATAGTCATGTGAAATTAAAATAGAATAGTACTTACTGCCTATCATGTTGTAAAGATTAGTTTGTGTATAGAGATGAATGAACAAAATAAAAATAAAGACAAATGATAGACATGTAAACATTCAAAATAGATTAGTACTTACTTTCTATTGCGTTTTGTAAAAAAAGAGTTTGTGCATCACAGAATGATCAAAAAAGGCCGGAAATGAAAAATAGAAAGGATCGACAATAAATACAAGCACTTGTAGCAAAACAAGAAACTAAAATAGATTAATACTTACTGCCTAATGTGTTGTAAAGAAGAGTTTGTGTGTCACAGATGAACAAATGACATAAAAAGAGAACGGACAATAGATACACATGTAAACAATCATCTAAAATTAAAATTGATTAAACTTACTTCCTATGGTTTTGTAAAAAAGTTTTTACATCACAGATGAATGAACAAAATTAAAAATAAAAAGGACAATATAGATATACATGTAAACAATCATTTAAAATTGATAAATCAGTACTTACCAACTATTATGTTGTCATGATGGAAGAGTTTGTGCATCACAGAATGATGAACAAATGAAATTAAAAATAGAAAGGCCAATAGATACATTAAAATAGATTAATACTTACTGCCTAATGTGTTGTAAAGAAGTGTTTGTGTATCACAGATGAATGAGAGAAAGGACAATAGATACACATGCTTAACATTTTACATTAGTCATTAGCACTTACTTCCTATTGAGTTGCCAGGATGAGTTTTTGTTTTATTAATAACCACAAATTAATGAAAAAAGAACAATAATTATTAGTATCCAATATTATTTTAGGACTAGGTTTACCTTGTCCTGCAAATTGAAAGTAATAATCAAATCAATTATAATTAATTTTGAACTACCATGACTGAGCTGAATTGAGTTGAATAGCCACTTCACAAAATGAGAAAGATCAGCTCTTCCTGTCAAACACGGTCTACCCCTTTTCTCTGTTATTGTAAGTCTGGTTTTACATAAACATGCTGCATTCTTTTTCATCATAATAAATAAGCTTAGTCATACTATTAATTGGATTGCTGATAAGAGTTGATAAATAAATCGAAACAACTACTCAATATAGTAGGTAGATGGTAAACTATATCTAGTTAATACAAGCATTCATTTTGTCATCATGATACTTCACCTTCAATCACTTTCTCCAGGGGTATCACTAGCATCAGGATCTTTTGAGTGCATATACAAAATAATGAATGCATTTGATATTATTTTTTGGCAGATTGACTTAGTTATTTAGTGGGCATCTTGTTTAAACTATGTGACCAACGTGTCCATATACATCCCCCGGCCCCTGACTCTTAGTTTCGCTGGCCAAACCATTCCCCAGCCTACAGTCACCTGTTCACATTGCATTATCTTGTCTCTCCAGCCAGATATAAGTGAAGTATCCAAATAATAAAGTAAAGTTAGCTGCGACCATATTAGAAGCATATTAATTTAAATGCACTAATCATGAAAATAATAAGTTAATAATAATAATAATAATAATAATAGTAATATGCCATTTGAATACATGTACCGGTATGTACATTTCACCTAATAATAGTAGTTCATTACAGTTCTATCTTTTTCTTTTCTTTCTCTCTTTCCTCTTTTGCTGCTGCCTCTTCTTCTTCTTTCGATTTTCTTTTACAAATCTCTTGCAGTACCTCAATTGGTGGCTCTGAAAATAAAAAAAAATTAATACTATATACTAGTAATGTATTGTCATAACCTGTGTCACTGTACCATCCTTTATCACCAGCAAAATGAGTTGGATAGACTAGCAATGGATAGGCAGAATAGACACGTAAATCTCTAGTAGTGTTCTCATAATAATGGACCCAATCACTCCTGTAATAACATATTAATATAACTCAATAGTGTCTCATTCGAAGCAATGGAAGTTTTAATTGAAAGATAATGTCTCATTGGAAAAACTATGGGATATATTGTCTGTGCTTTTTTACAAAATGTTGCTTATTTTAGCTTATTTTAACTTTCTACAGACATCAGAAAATGTAATAAAAATTGGGGGCTATTTTTAGCCCTTTTTTGGAAAAATCATAGACTATAGTTCAAATTTTTGTTAATTAAAAAAAATAGACTATACTTACTCAGGATGGTCATTATACATTATTGGTATGTACTCATCAACTGCTAGTATATTATCAAAAGGTCTCCCAGCTATCAGTTTCTCACCTCCTCTATTTGATATTATATAACCTAACGTCCAATATGAGTACCGAGGTATTACAAGGTTCTTTGTTCCTGGAATAATACTCTCAAGATTTGGATTCAGCTCTTTACGACCAACATAACTAAAAAGTGACAAATAAACTATTGATTTAAACTGTTACTAACACAAGGTCCCAGTCAGGATCATGACTGTTCACTTCTTG
>NW_003548448.1:7987-9084 GCF_000090795.2 Amphimedon queenslandica | reverse complement strand
CAACAGTTGCAGCAGTATTTGCTTCAATGTAATGCTGATAAACCCCATGAACTCGTGTTGCGACCAGAGATGGGGCAAGCACTTTCTAAAATGCTTGAAGCACATCATAAAGCACTGGGCAAATTGCTTAAGCACAAGCAAAGCACAAATACTTCAGTATAGCAATGTGCTTCAAGCACATCTAAAGCACTTGTGAAAATGCTTAAGCACAAGCACAAGCACTAATGCTGTAATAAAAAACGTACTTCAAGCAATACCTAAAGCACTGTTAAAAGTGCTTAAAGCACAAGTAAAGCACTCAATCTATAAGTTATGGCAATACTTGTGGCACTTAGGCTCTGAAAGCACCACTCAAATCTTCAAAAAGATTGAAGTAATAAAATCTGGTAGCTTCTTCGTGGTTGTGGCTATCTTTAAAGGTTAAACTGACAGCAAGTCTCGTGTGTGTTATGATAGATGTCATACACATGCATGACAGCTATATTAGTGATAACTGATAAAAAAAGACAAGCATTAGTGCTTTAAAAGTGCTTAAAAAGTGTTTTAAAGCATTTACATTAAAAAGAGCTTAAGTACAAGTCAAGCACAAGTGCTTGCAATATGACTAATGCTTGCAAGCACCTTCAAGCATTTACAAAAAGTGCTTAAAGTGCTTATAAGCACAAATGCTTAAGTGCTTGCCCCATGTATGGTTGTGACAGCCACCAGCTTCTGATTTGAATCTTTGATTACACAGCAGTATTGAGAGAATTCTACCTTGTTTCCTTTTTCCATACATTTAAAAACACTCAAAAGATTACTTGACAAATCATGAACATACAGTACACCATACAATTTACACTTAAAATACTTCTTATGTCCATTTTTCATTGTCAATTGCACAGAACCTTGAGCAACAGCTCTTAGAGATCATCCATCACCAAGCTTGACTTTCAGAGGGGTCTTCAGTGGATAAAGGTGAGTGAAACATGCTTTGTCATTACAAATATGACTTATTGCCCCAGACTCAAGTCACTCAACCAAGCAATCCACTTATTCCGAGACTTGAGAGTTTCTTGTGTGGCTAAGGCATGTTCCACTGTCAATCCTGCTTCATC
>NW_003548448.1:1423-7729 GCF_000090795.2 Amphimedon queenslandica | reverse complement strand
TGTCAAAAGACTTCGGGAGACTAGTCAAAAGATATACCACATGGGTTTTCATCACTAATATTGTCTCTAATGACACTCAGCTCACTGATCACTTCTGTCATGGACTTAATATGCTCCTGAATAGACTGTCCCTTCTCCAGTCTGAGTAAATGCAGTTTGCATCTCAATGCTATGAATAGCCCAGGTTTTCTTCTGAAAATGATTTGAGAACTATCTCCAAACTTCCACAGGATCATCAGGTTCACCAACCAAATATGATAGCAACGGATCAATCAAGAGAGTTATTGTTGTCAAGGCTCGATCCTTTTGCATCTGGAACTTAGCTGCACCATCTCCATAAGGAGCGCTCTCTATTCCATTGACTATTCCCCACTGATTCTCTTTAATCAATGTCATTTGACATTGCATGAACCATTCGGAGAAACTGTTGTGACAAACTTTGACTCCATCATTTTAGAGAATGGCTGGGCTCATAGCCTGACAAAAATCTTGATAAGTTTAATAATAAACATCAACTGAAAGAGATTATCGAACGACAATGCAGCCAATAAAATGTTACAAAAACCACTTTTTTAAATACAACAGAAAATCTAAAATAATGTACACACAGAGTATAAAGTTCTAAAATAGAGAGTTCCAGAGGGAACAAGATTATATACAAGACATAACTAGATAACATTAGACTTTAACATTAATATAACTAACAATAATGTAAATACATGTATGTGTACATATAATTACTATTTATCTCTTTTTTCTTTTATGCATTAATAATAAAGATCTGCAGTCTATAATACTCTAAACTTTTACATTAAACAACCACTATTGGTGCTAGTTTGTGTGGTTCTTTTTTGTGTATATCAATCAATGTCTTCCTTTGATCTTGAAGAGTATCTGCCAGGAGAGAAGTGTATTCAATTTCTATATATTCAAGTGATGGATGGATGAAGATAGTTTTATATAAATTTTGTGCTAGTTTTTCCCAGTTAGGTTCACGTAACTCATAATTAATATCTCTACACTCTATCTTCAGCAGTCTGATGGTTGTATGTGACTGTAACATGTTAGTAACAGCAGGCAGTCCCAATTCGTAATACAATCGTGTCATTATTTGTACCTTCTCTTCATCACTATAGTTACAATATGGCTGATCTGGTTTGAAGTTCACTTTAAGTTCCGTGAGATTGTTCTTTTGAGAGATGCCATATAGAAATTTTTTTATCTCTTGATTCAATGGAATTGATACACTCAACTGCTGTAGCCTGTTGTGTCCAAGACCACTTGTTAGGAAGGACAGGAATGAACTGGGAATGGGAATGCTAAACTGTTGATTATTGATCTCAAGATATTTCAGTGTTTGGTTTTGTGTTAGCATATCTTGTAGGCTAGTACCCATACTATTAGTATATAATCTCTCATTTTTTATCTCCACACTCAGAGATATAAGTGTAGCATTGGTTTGTAGAATTTTAAATAGCTCAATAGCACTCTCAGCTGTGTCTAATGGTAAAGCAAGTGTATGTAGACTAGGATGAGAGTGAAATAGAAGACGTGGTGGGTATGGTTCCTGTAATATGAGGCAGCATAATTTTTTGATATGTGAAAGGAGTGATGTCATCTGTTCATTAGTCCACCATCCAATCTCCAGAGCAGTCAGTGGTGTGTTCACCTCCACTATATTCAATAATGATGATGGTAGGAGGTAATAAGGTATGTTCAGTGAAAGAGATTGTAGTGTGTTATTGTGTTTTAGTAACTGCTCTATTACTCCATTGGGTAGAGGAGGAGGAGGAGTAGGAGTATTAACATGTATTGTTAATGATGTTATTGTTTTATTTTTTGTCACTCCTCTAATGACACTGATAATAGTACTTGTTATTTCATTTCTTCCATTATATTCAATCTTCATTTCCTGTAGTCTTGTATTTATTTCTATACATTTCTCAAGTTTAATGCACTTGTCTGTGTAATGTGTACTGTCATTTGTTAGTATGAGAGGATTGATCATTCTTAAGTGCAGTATCTTCAATTCAGGAAGATCATCAAGAAACTGTGACAATACAAGACTGGGAACATATTGACTTTTAGATGGGGATAATTCACAGTAGCACTCATGAATATGCTTTATCAGTGATGATCGTAATAATATGTGTATTAATTCATCAGTGGGTTCATCCAGCTTTATCTCAAGTACCTTACACTGAGTCTGTAGTGAGTAATTATTGCCGGTTAGTCCATCAGTGAAGACTGATAGTGATTGGTTGGATACATTCCCCAGATGCAAGTGATTGCATGTTGTGCTGGAATTGTTTATACAGTAACTGAGACAAAACCAGTCAAACAATGATGCTCTATCCAGACACAGTGAGTGGTTGTTGATGGATTGTGCTAATACTTGACATAATGTTGTATTCTGTGATTCATGCAGGAGTTGAAGAAGAAGAATGGGGGCATTGTCAAAGTCATAAGACCTGATGCGATGAATTTGTCTAATCTCAGAATTCTGATAGAAGTAAGAGAGGTGACAAGTCTCAAATCCAAACAATGGTTTCCTTTTACACCGTAAATCTAGTTGTTGAAAGTACTGTTGATAGCTCTCATGTTCAAGGTGAGTTAGACCTGCCACAAATCTCAAACACATTTGAAAGTGATCATCATCAAAGTGATCCTTAAACACTTCCTCTGTTTTCTTCTCATGCTTAGCTATCCACCATGCAGCTAGAAATTCCTGTATACTTAAGTGAAGGAACTGATACTTCTCTTCATCATATTCTGTGAATGTTGTCATCAATCCAAGATAGTCTTCCTTGACTGCCTCACCCAGTGACTTTAGTTGATGTGAAGAGAATGTCACTCTTGTTTTAGCCAGGCTAGTATAAGCTAATTGACACATCTCTTGTAAAGGCTTAGCTAATTGTGATGGTAACTTAGAAAGACTAACTAAAGTATATGGGTCAGTATCATGCTTTGGCTTTATTTCCACATGTCTTCTGATAGTTTGTAGAATAAAGTTCTCATACAGTTGAGTGAGTGTCACTGGTAAGTGTCCTCCTTCCTTACTATAAACTAAGATGACCATGGAACAGACTAGTGGTATGTAACACAACGATTGGACATCATTTCGTATTTTAAGATGATAAATTAGTTCTTGTGCTAGTTTTGTATCTTCTTGAAGTGTTTGTATAATTACTGTTGATATTTCTTCCTCAAAAAACCCAATGACCTGAACATGTCTACTGAGAGTATCCATTTTCAAAAGTGAAGAGGAGGCATAGCTACGAGAGGTAACAATTACTGAACATTTGTCTAACTCCTTTCTATGAATAATACTAGCAGCTAATGAAGACTGTCTGAGTTGTTCACTTAGTTCATCCCAACCATCAAAGATTATCAGTAATCCTTCTCCATCTTTATCTGAAAACCAATCAACTACTTTTGAAAGTTTGAAACTTTTATATTCAAACAGGTCAGCTAGTGTAGTAGCTGTAGCTATCTTACTATTCCTTAAAGGACAGTAAAGTACCAAGTCATACCGTTGATGTACAAGTGGTCCATTGGACCACATGCTTAACAGTTTACGACAGAGTGTGGTCTTACCAATACCAGGAGGGCCATCTATTACTACTCTGAGAGACTGAGAACTGTCTGTGGGTTGGAGGACATCTTCAACATTTATTTCTTTGTTCCCAGTTAGTTTAACTGTTTTATCAACTTGGCCTCTTAGCAGATGCCAAGCTGATCCTGCTTGCTGTGTGCTGGAGTATTGTTTTTCTACTAGTGCTAGCCTTCCAAAGAAATCTTGTCCAATTCTTGGTGGCCAGTCTGTAGCGACAATACGTTGGCGTTTGTAGTGTTGTCTCATATTGTCAGCATACCCTTGAACATCATCAGGTATTGAACTAATGGATGTGACTATTTCAGGTGTAGACTGACCTATTGTATTGACATAAAATGACTATACTGATCACTGATAATGTACACACACACTCACCTAACTGGTATAATATAGAGGTAGCAATATCTGTTAGTGTATGATGTTGTTGGTTTTTAAATACATGACATATATCAATAAGATACTGCTCTGGGTTAAGAGAGGATTCCAACTGTTTTTCAATGGCATTCATAAGGTTGGCAGCTTTAGTAAAATTATCAACTGCTGGTACAAGCATTTCCTGTTTAGTTTGTTGTGGTATTAGTTCTTTAGCATACAGTGCATATGCTGTTCTTGAAATGTCAATAGAAATACTATCAACAAGTTTAACAGAATGAGTCCTTAATATATCCTTTGGATTACCTGCAGTAGTGTATCAGTTGATGAGTGTTGTATTAAGAGTATGCATGGTTACCTGATGTAGTACTAGTAACAGGTTTATTAATTACTGAAACTGATGATGATACAGTAGATACTACTGGTACAGTACTAGTAGGAGCATCAGTATTACCTATTATACATTAAATATAATTATTAATACATAAATGATAATACCTCCTGTACATTGATGTACTTGTAACTGATCATTAATATCTCATGATTATAATATCTCATGATTATAATATAATATTAATATCTCATGATCATGATTATACACACACACATGCACACACTCACCTATCTGGTGTAATATAGAGGTAGCAATATCTGTTAATTGTTCGTTTTTCAATACTTGACATACATCAGTAAGATACTGCTGTGGATTAAAAGAGGCTTCCAACTGTTTCTCAATGACATTCACAAGTTTAGTTGATTTGGTGTAAGTGTCTGTTCCAATTTCTAGCATTTCTTGTCTGAATAGTTTTGGTATTAATCTTTTAGCAGTAAGTTCATTTGTTATTATTAATAAATTACCAGAAATAGCATCAGCAAGTTTACTAGAGTAAGTCCTTAATATATCCTTTGGATTACCTGCAGTAGTGTATCTATCAGTTAATGAGTATTGTATTATGTTTACCTGTTATAGGACCAGGATTGAGCTCAACATCTCCTGATAAAAGAAGGAGAAGTGAAGCCAAATAGTAGATCAGGTCAGAGCTACTACCAATAATAGCTCTAAAAAAGACTAATGACTGGAAGCAGTGCGGAGAAATAAAATTGAGCTTTATATAGCTTAATGAAGAGAAAAGAAGAGAAACAATTAGAGACAGAGCTGCTGGAAGTTTAGATGTCTTTTCTTGTGATGTAGTACTGCCTGACTTGCTGTCTACTCCAGTTTTGAATGAGTGAGAGTGGTGGCCATTAGCTGATCTACTGGAGGCAGCTTGACAGTAGTTCCATAGTCCGATGCTTGCTCTTCATTGAGAAACAACAATCATTTTATCCTATAGTATGGAGGACATTATGTAAAATTAGGTAACTCAAGGTGCAGCTATTTCAGTAAACACTTACACCGTAAAGTAGGACTTTATAAAAGGAAAAAGAGAAGGTCCTTTCTAGTATTGCTAAGAAATGGTAACAGTCATAAAGTAAACAAGCTTTTTCTGTAAATTGAAACACAGCAGTTCAGATGGACTACATGTACCAGGATGGGTGTAACAGTGTTTGTTATGTGTATGGTATGTAGCACCTCATGAAAATAGTTACTGGAACAGGAACACACCAATAACACTGAATATTATTAATATATTGTATTGCTGAAGAGGAGTAGATTGGGGTGGTTTCTGTAAGCTTGCAACTATAATTATTCTGTGATGTACATGGTCTTAATTGGTTTTATTTTATTAGTTTTAATTAAAATTAATAAACTAAAACCAATTAAGGCTATGCACATTATAGAATAACTTAAGTTGTGTACATGTACTTTTACAGAGCCACCCAAATTCACTCCTCTTCAGTAATAAAATATCTTAATGATATTCAGTGTTATTGGTTTGTTCCAGCAACTATTTTCATGAGGTGCTACATACCATACACAAAACACAAACACTGTTACACCCATCCTGGTACATGTAGTCCATTTGAAGTACTGTGTTTCAATTTACAAGGAAGCTTGTAATGCTTGTAAAAGTTACCATTATTTTGCAATACTAGAAAAGGTCTAATTCCTTTATTATAATGTACTCATTGGTGTATAGAGAGCATGCAATGCATAAATACAGACGACCTACTTGTTAAATTTGAGCACTGATTCCTAGCTTCTACCTGCTACTGTATATTGTAATAGTTCCACTACACAGGCCACTACAGGATTCGTTTTTACTTATGCAAGCAGTCTTAATATACAGCGGCTAATACTCAATGGTTGTGGTGCTTTTCTTACTAATTTCTCTCACATCCATGCTTTAAATTCTTCATCATTCTACTTCACACAA
>NW_003548448.1:0-1381 GCF_000090795.2 Amphimedon queenslandica | reverse complement strand
GAGTAGACGAATGAGAGGAGAGTGAGGGAGATTGAATAGGATTAGAGTGATCGGGTTCAGTAGTTAAAGGTAATTGAATAGGGGGAGATTGAGAAGTATCAACTGTAGGTGATGGATTAGGAGTACTAACCACAGTAGGGTCCTCTGAGAGGTCATCATTAGACTCTTCAGTAGTGGATCTTTCATATCAATGAATAATCTGATCACTATGTTCCCTTACTCTACGACCATCCTCTAACAATACTGTAAATAGAACATTACCATTCAATTCAATAATCTTTCCAGGAAGCCATTGAGGTCCTGTTGCATAGTTCCTTATGTAGACCAAGTCCTCTACCTTAAACAATCTCTGTTTAGCATGGACATCATACCACTGCTTTCGACAGTCATTATTTCTTCTCCATGTTTGGTCTTAAATGATCCAAGTGAGAATGTAGACGTCGACCAAAGATTATCTCACCAGGAGATATCCCAGTAATACTATGAGGTGTGATTCTGTACTTGAACAGAAACCTAGATAAGCGAGTCTTTAAAAATCCTCCCTTAATCTTTCTCAGACCATCTTTCAGTGTCTGTACCGCCCTCTCTCAGCTATACGATTCGATGACAGATGGTATGGAGGTGTCTGTCCTTACATGTCTTATCCCAATTTTCTTCAAAAACGTACTAAATTCCAGACTAGTAAAATTAGCTGCATTATCTGAGACTACTACATCAGACAATCCCAAGGTAGCAAAAGATTTTCTCATTAATTCCATTGTTGCTGCTGTAGTTGTAGGATTTGTAATATGGACTTCCATCCATTTAGAATATGCATCTATCATAACCAGAAAAGACTTCCCTTCAAAAGGACCTGTATAGTCTATATGGACTCTTGACCAAGCTCTCTCTGGCCATGCCCATGGATGCAAAGGTACTACAGGCGGTGATTTCCTTTGAATCTGACATGAGGCACATGATTTCACACACTGCTCTAACTCAGCATCTATTCCTGGCCACCACACATAACTATGGGCAAATCTCTTCATACGTACAATCCCTGTGTGGCCCTCATGCAACATCTTAATCACTGTTTCCCTCCCTCTCTTAGGGATTACAACACGATTCCCCCACAGCACACATGCACCCTTCCGCCACATTCTATTCATACCTTCTCCTCCAATATGGTACATATCCCTCATCAGTAACCTCCTTTTCAGGCCACACAGACAAAATCCAGTCACGAACTTTTGATAGCTCAGGATCACGATCGGTCCATTGCTTGATCTGCGTACTAGTAGAGTAATAATAGCATTTTCGGACACCACTCATTCTCGGACACTCATGCAGCTCTGCTACCTAACAGCAAACTTAGCTTTGATTACCACAAGGTATCTTATAG
>NW_003548447.1:4733-9085 GCF_000090795.2 Amphimedon queenslandica | reverse complement strand
CAAACCCATTCACAGTACTAGCAGGTCCCACACTAGCAGTACAATAGTAATCAGTTCCATTATCTGATAGAGATGCAGTGAATCTTAAGCTACTACCAGTAGTTGACAAATTGATTTCTCCAGTACTAATGCTATACTTAGCATCATTCATTGTAATGAGTCCATTAGGTTCAAACCAGTTGATGTTAACAGTATGATTAACATCCAGTGGAGTAATAGTGACAATACATAATAACTGAATGTCATTGCTCTCAAAAATACGTCCTGTTGTATTAACACTAAATGTGACCACAGGAGTTGGTACTACATAGGATGACCAAAAATATAAAAAGTAATGTGAATTATTAAAATAATTCTTACTTTGTATTATAATTTGATGTTATATCAATAATATCAGCCCCATCATTTAGTAGAGCCCTACAAAAATATTCTCCAACTTGTGATGCTTGCAATGAAAAGAAGTTAAGAGTAAGTGTATATACAACACTATCATTAGCTGATATCATTGTAGGCTCTAAAGTATCTAAAACTATGCCTCCATCAGTTGTAGAATTGAATGCAATGAGATCAGGACCTGCCCAGGAAATTTTTACTATAGTATCATTCACTTGAGGAGCTAATGTCAATGTACAGGTTAATGAAAAGGAAGAAGAGTGATCCAACAGCATCATAACTGGACCTTGTACATCAATACTGACAACTGAAAGAGACATCAAAATACATTATGCATAATTTATACCTTGAGGTACAGTAACATTGATTGTTTCACTATACAAGTCTTCACCAGTAGCTACTAGTCTAATATTATATTCATCATCAGGACGTAATGAGAGAGACAGCTCAGTATTTGTAGTGTCTTCATTCATAATAATACCATTACTGTTATTAACAAAGACAAGATACTGAGGAGTAGCACTAATCACTGCTGAGGGAGACCAGCCTAGTGTAACTGAGAGAAGACTATTTTTGCTGTAGGTCAAGTTTGATGGAGATCCAGTTACTAAAGAAATAATTATAATCAAAAAATAGCTAGGGTATATATACCTACCAGTAACATTCCTTGTTGTCATATTAGTAGATACTAAAGGTGTAGCTTTAATTCTGTCAGCAGTAACAAAACATTTATACAGGCCAGACACTCTCATTCTAAATATTACTGATACTTGTACTTGTACATCATTATTAACTGGTGTTACAGTACGTATCAGATCACTATCAGATACATTAAACTGGTTTCCATTATCAACAGAGCAAGTGACTATTGTTGGTGATCTATTAGTGACATTAAATGATAAACTAAACACTGGAGGATCAGCATCAACTGATGAGAGGAGCTGGAAGGAGGGACTACTGCCATCAATCATTGGATATTCTGTATAATGAGAAGATTGAATAAATGTATTCTAATGTTTTAAACTCACCATCATTTCTAATAAAATCGTTATTACCATAAGCAGCAACATACAATGTCTGATCAATTCCTTCTTCATTTGGTATAACACAACTGTATAGTCCTTGAACACTTGCTATTCCTCCATTTCTTAACAAACCAATTTGACCAGTAGCAGTGTTGTTAGCAAACAGAGGACTAGGATCATCGTTACCATCAGTAGAACCAGATGGTACAGTTGTTCCATCAGAATAATACCATGTTCCTATCATATTCTGATTAAGAGAACTCTGACACCACAAACCATCATTCTGACCATCAGGACCAATAGGACTATTAGTAGCAATACCATCAGGCCTATCTACATCTTTATCATGAAACAGGCCAGCAGCTATCATTGAGAAATTAGCAATAGTCACATTCTCCTCACCAAGAAACAATCTTACACCTATTAAATATAGGCATTAATATTACAGTATATACATAGACGACTACTGACCCTTAGTTGGACGAGGAGGTAGTGAACCAAACTCGGGTCGACCTGATACATAAAGTACCAATGATAAGAGAAACAACAAGGACATTATAACTTGATCTCAACTGCTCACTAAGCAAAATAGTAGCCTATGTGTGGGTGGTTACTAATATTATATAGAGATATTGTTATTATAACAGATGAGTTGTCTCAGAGTGAAAGCAAATATTTCAAAACAATTGACACAAAAAGAGTAAATTAAGACCATGATATACTGACATATTGTTAATTCAACGAGTAGTAGATAATGTTCAAATAAAAATATTATAAAAGGCTCATGTGAGACAGTAAATTACAATAATAACTCATCAGGTGCCTATCATTATTGAGCAATGTAAACTGTTGCTACTATAATGATGCAAAATATTAAAGGACATACATGTAGTCTCGCCCCACAGGTAGTGAAGGGGCGGGGCGAGACTATAGAGGACACTAATGAGTCTCATGATACTACACTAGCCAATGAATGAAGTGTATGTGTGTTAATGCTGGTGTGTACATGTACATGTACATGTACATGTATGTGTATGTGTACATGTACATGTATGTATGTGTCTGTGCTGAGCTAGCTTGCAATTGTGAAAGGTCAACTGTTCCTTTTGTGGCATTGTAAAAATTGTTGTTTTAAGAAGGTGTTGCATAGTATAGTCACCAAATTTGGTGTAGCTAAAGTCTGTACAATCTTCATTAATTTTAGGTCCGATCAATAAATCTTATTATTGTTTTCATTAGCCATAGTTACACAGTTAGCACTCTTGTATAACTCAAAACAATAATGAACAAAGCAGATGGACAGGAAAAGAGTGAGAAAGTGAACAATGTTACATACACGTATGTCAAACCACAATTACTATTACATGTACATGTAAATTATGTACTTTATGCGTTATGTACACTATGTGTTATCTATGAGTAAGTTTATCTACACAGTTCACAATTCTTTATAAAGGCTTCTAATGTCAACATAGTAGTAAAATAAAGAGGAACTGTGTGGTTTGTTGAATACTTGTGACAGTTAGTTGAATACTTGTGACGGTTAGTATAGTTAGGAAGGAGTGTCTTGTCTTAAATCAAAAACTATGCATGTGTACATGTACAGTTTATGTAAAACACGTTCCATTGACAATGACAGAATATAAATGTGATGGATGCATAAGAAATATTTATTTTTACTAATAATTATTTAATTGTATTCATAAATGACTCATGTGACATCATCGTTTTTTGTAAACTTAAAAACAATGTCTACGCCTCAAAGTAAATGATAAAGAATTCCTCAATATAAGGGCTTCAATTCTTTAATGCTTTTGCATGCATGGCAGTAGCCATTGGGGCAGCCTTGTCCAACTCTGTAACTCAATTGATGCTTATACATAGACTACAATAAATACTCAGTGCTATGAGATGAAACTGCAAGTAATTATACACCTCCACTTGATCATGGCTACTGATCTATTACTCATAATTTTTGAGCAACTTTAAAATTCATAAAAAATCTAATTTCAATTGGAATCTGTTTAAAGTGTCTACGCAAATCAAGTACATGTATATCTATCAAAAAAATTTTAAAATTCTCTCCTTTATCTTGGAAGAAAATGGGTCAAAATCCCTGTAATCATTTTTTAGCTTTATAATAATAATAATAATAATTATTATTATTATTATTCCTTATCATTTCCTTTTTTGTGTCACTGACTTAACCTTACCTATTTTTTGCTTTTCCTTAACCTACATGTTTTATTTCTTATATTTATAATAAATTTTTTGAGGGCTTTGTTCCCTTTTTACTGTACTACAGTACAGGGACTTTGGCCCAAATTTTTAGCAAATCTAAAAATTTGTAAAAATCCAAACTTGATCGGAATCCACTCAAACTTTCTACACAACATACGTACATGTATATGTATCAAAAAAAATTATAAAAATGAAAAATTCTCTCCTTTTTATTTTTAATGAAAATGGGCCAAAATCCCTGTACTACAGTACAAGGACTTTGGCCCAATTTTTAGCAAATCTAAAAATTTGTAAAAAATCCAAACTTGATCGGAATCTACTCAAACTTTCTACATAACATAAATGCATATATATGTATCAGAAAAAATTATGAAAATGAAAAATTATCTCCTTTTTATTTTTAATGAAAATGGGCCAAAATCCCTGTATTACAGTACAAGAACTTTTATCCGATTTTTTAGCAAATCTAAAAATTTGTAAAAAAATCCAAACTTGATCGGAATCTACTCAAACTTTCTACATAACATAAATGCATATATATGTATCAGAAAAAATTATGAAAATGAAAAATTATCTCCTTTTTATTTTTAATGAAAATGGGCCAAAATCCCTGTACTACAGTACAAGAACTTTTATCCGATTTTTTAGCAAATCTAAAAATTGTAAAAAAATCCAAACTTGATCGGAATCCAT
>NW_003548447.1:0-2610 GCF_000090795.2 Amphimedon queenslandica | reverse complement strand
TGTACTAGTAAAAGGCATAACATCAGTAATAGTGAACATTGTGTTTGTTGAAGTTTGTGTTGGGCTCAATCCATTGACTGATACACCATTAGTATTTATACATGTTAAATTATAACCAACTGGTACTCCATTTTGATCTATTAGCGTTGGTCCAGTCCAGATAAGTGTGACATTACTTGGTAAGAATGTTATATTGGTACAATCCATTGGAGGAGCCACTGGCACTGTGCAGAATAAGGAAGATAAAAATTAAGAAATTCATAAAAATAAAGAGACAAAGAAAAAAGAATAAAAAATTAATAAAAAAAAACAAAACAAAGAGCATATACACATGCATGCATGAATTCCTCTTACATGTTGGAAGTGTTCTGAAGCTCATCTCTACAGTACTAGTGGTACCAAGACAATTGGTAGAATCAACTGTATATGCATAAGTGTTATCTTCCTCAAGACCATTTAACATGATTGTAAATTCTTGGTTAATTGCAGTGATGTCATCAGGGCTCATTCTTATGATAGAAGTTGCTTCTGTTGTTTGTAAGATTGCTCCAGTATACTTAACACTGTAGGTTTCAGGTGTATAGGTAATGTTAGGTATTATGAATGATATAGCAGCAGTAGTTGTTCCTGGAGTAGCTGTTACATTAATAGCAGGAACAGGTAGGGCCGGGGCTATAAATTAAACAAGGGATTGAGGTAGGAGAGAAAGAGGATATGCTTTATAAATGTAACATGCACTTACATCTTATAGTCACAGTGCTTTCCTCACTAGTAGTGATACCAGTTGAATCAGGTATAGTAATACTAGCAGTACATCTATAAGTACCAGAATCAGAAGGCCTACTGGCATTAAAACTCAATGTATTAGTAACAGTGGTAGTCATAGTATCCTCTCCAGTAGTAGTCACAGTACCAGTTTCTATTGTACCATTATGTGTCCATGCTATTACCAGGTTTGGTTTTACTATGGTTGGTTTAGTGGCTGTACAGGTAAGAGTGAAGTTATCATATGGGTCTGAATCAGGACATGATGTCTCCAGACTAAGAAATGAGTCAGGGGAAGCAGAAAAACTTCCAATAATTGGATCTATAAAATAAATAAAATTAAATTGACAGCAGTAGGTCTTCATATCTAGCTACTTTTATATTTTGAAGCTTACCAGTAACAGTTAAGTTAACACTCATGTAATTAGTATCAGAAGTCATAACATGTTCATAAGCAGCTGGAGCTGGTACTATAGTAACAATACATGTATATGTTCCTGAATCCTCAATACTGCTCAATGTAGTGAAATTAAGTATTGACCTATACTCATTAAAACTTGATCCCATCATAACGGAGCTGATATTAACACGATCTGTAC
The DNA here is from genome assembly GCF_000090795.2 of Amphimedon queenslandica. Classification (NCBI taxonomy): domain Eukaryota; kingdom Metazoa; phylum Porifera; class Demospongiae; order Haplosclerida; family Niphatidae; genus Amphimedon; species Amphimedon queenslandica. Next base: position 1,246 of record NW_003548447.1, on the reverse strand, counting down.
CAGAAAGCATTAATGAATTAGCATTTATTGTAAGTACTATATTATCCTTACTCATGATCTGTTGATCAGTTATGTTCCAGGTTACATCAACAGTGAATGGTGTGTCAACATTAGGATCAACACTGATATCACATGTTAGTATCAGGTTACTGCCAGCTAAGAAATAATCCTCTCTTGATAGACTCACATCAACAGATGGATTGGGAACTAATTAAAGATACATTTTGAAATTAAGAAAATAAATTATAGGCTTCAATACATTAAAGGGAGCTTTAAATACAATACAATAGCGTAATATGCATCAATCACTGCATTGTATGAAGTAAAAAATAACAAGTACACAATTGCATTAAAAAGAATGAAATAAAATCCTTAGTGTATGGTATTTGATCAATTCATAATACAATATACACTGGTCTCATAATGTGCTTACTGTCTAATGGTAAATCTGAAGTGTGATTACTTGCTACCATGGATATCTGACTAACATTAATGGAGGCTTCACAAGTATACAGACCAGCATCAGAAGTATTGAGAGAAGAAAATCTCAAATAAAGAGAACTCATTACATTAGATAGAGTCATAAGAACTGGAGGTACACTAATAACATTGTTAGCTGATCTCTTAGTCCATGTTATCACTGGTGAGACTATGAGTCTATCAACAACTGTCACTGTACAATTTAACATGTATTCTTCACCAGGTTCAGCAATACCCATAGTTACTAGATTTATCTCTACTACTGGACTTGGAGTAGCTGTAATGAGAGGAGGGAAAGAGTGAAGATAATGGAGGAAGATAAAACAAGGAGAGAGAGAGAGAGAGAGAGGAATTGGAGGAAGGAATTTAAAAAACTCAAAACCTACAAAGGCAATTTGCTACATTCATACATTCACAGAAATGTGATTTGGATCCCTACATTCTGGTAAGGCGAAAAAGACAATCAAAACTGTATATATTAGTTCAAGAATCAATGCCTTATCAGATTGTCTATGCACAATACATTCAAACTCACAGCCCAAAAGGTATAATAAGTACTGGCCTACTATGCACCAAAACAGCATGTAATGTCATGTACTTACCATAAACTGTAAGAGAAATATTAGCACTAGCTGATGTATTTGTAAAAAACATGTAACTATTAGGAGCAGTCACTTCAATGTTACAAGTATACACTCCACTATCATCAGCATTATCCAATGGATAGAACATTAATGTTGCATTATAATGTAATGTATTGATCATA
>NW_003548446.1:2905-9086 GCF_000090795.2 Amphimedon queenslandica | reverse complement strand
GCGGAATGAAATAAAAAGGAAGACAAAAAAATACATGTGCTGCATATGTAAAATTAAATATAATAAATATGATTATTTTATTTTAAAATTTAATTCGTTTCTAAGCTTTTTTGTAAAAAAGAATTCCATTACGACTGATAAAACTTGTATCAAAAATGAACAAATTGGTAAGTCATTAATATATATATATATATATATATATATATATATAATTTTATAATTACATGAGGCTCACCATCAGTTCATTTTGTGGTGTTCCATTTGATTGATCGACTGCTTCAAAGAGTCTAACCTCATGCGAACCATTCTCAGCTATCTCTTTACCTTCTTCAGTCAGCTCCCACAATTCAGTCTGTTTCTGCTCTGTCTTTATAACCTAAAAGAGAGACAAAAACTCGAGACCATGTGCAAATCAAGTGCTAAAACTTACATCTCCAAAGGACTCCAAACTCTTTACTGCTCCAACCACGTCTTGATGATTTTTACCAACACTAGTAGCATATTCATAGGAATCTACTCGACCCTTTTCTGCCAGAGCTTCCAAGAGAGCATCGGATAAAGACTCAGTTTGAGACGCCATTTTAATGTGAAGCCAACCACGTGTTTTAAAGGCGGGGCCGTTCATTAATTAATGGTTATTGTGGTTAATAGAGCTAGATAACAAGACTTTGTTGTCGGTATATATTCATAAGTATGTTCATAATTCAATGAAGTATGTTTATGATTCACTTAAATTCCAGTTGCTGCATAGCCTTTGTTGTCATGCTGTCTAGTGTCTGAGGGAATGATTGAACTATGAACAGAGTGGTTTTATTTCATTGAACTAGACCTGAGCCAAAAAATGATTATCATAGTCATGACATGCCATTGGGCAGAGCAGCTTCCACCAAGTTCAAGATACAATTCAAGTAATCTTATATAGTGTCAGTGTTAGCACCACTAAATTTGCTGCAATTTGAATTATCATTTTTTATGAATAAAAATGACAGCAACAAAATTTTACATCATTAGACTATAGTCAATATGAATTGCTGTTTTTTGATATTGCCAGGATTAAATTTGTCTTTTCGGCCTTTACTTTACAGTCCAGCTCAGAAGTCAGAACCACTATTAGACATCATCTTTACTGATGGTCATGGACATACAAGAGTGATTCCACATCGACTTCAAGATAACATAATGAAAACTACATGTATTGGAATGAGGGAAAAGAGCAGCACTGATTATTAGCTCAAAACATCTACTTACATTCCAGTAATTGACTGCATACTTTATGAGCTGAACAAACAGTTCTCAGGTCCCAATCTTGATATACTATGCTCTAATCAGCACTGAAACCCTCAGTTGTCCAGCTTTTTAGATCCTCCCAATTATTTATAACTACAATCTCAATAAGGATATGATTTTTGAAAAGTGTTTTTCGGCCAAGCATGCCATAGCAACACTACTGGTAGAAGTTTGAGGAGTATCTTTTTGGAGCTATCACACCTAAAATACATTTCATAATTTAGTCAAGTTATTGGAAATCACACTTACCATAGCTGTAAGCTCTGCATCATGTGAATGATCCTTTTTCTCTTAAAACAAAATTAAAAAGTGGCTTTGTACAACAATGAGAGAACAAAGGTCCATTGATCTCATCTATTGAAAGAGACTTATCTGCTCAGTTGTCTCTGATGAAGTTCTAAACAGAGTTGCTGCTAAGGATAACAACAGAAGACTGAGAAGAATCATTACTGTCGTGACTGACTTGAAATTCATTGAACCTATGATGGAACCATAAAATATCTTACAATAATTTTACGTATCTTTCATTATTAATATCATTAATTAATTAAAATTGACAATGCCTATCATAAATAGTTAATTAGCTGTGCAAAATTTTTCAGTGCACTTTGTGCATTGAACATTTCTGCCTGGGGATCACTACAGGGCTGGCTATAGTAATCAAATCATGCTAACACTTTGAAATACTACCAATACACAAACACACGCATGTACATGTACGACTTCTTGTCATTGTCCATTACCATAGGGCACCTTTTTTCAAGGGTTATAAATTTTGCAGATTTTGTGAATCTTTCCTGAAGATGCAAATATTGTGGCCTTTAATTGCAAGGGGGTGTGACAGCATGTGTCATGTGGGCATTTTTATAGTAAAGATGGCCTTTTAGACTATTTTCAGCTATTTTTGGACAATACTAGACTCAATGTTCTTTGGTTTTTTCCAAAACTCTTGTGGTCCTTTGTAAAATCATGTACCTTAGAGAGCAATTGTGCCAGTTAAAAAGGGTGTTAGGCAGTCACCATTCGCAAAATTTACCTTTGCTAAAAAAAGGAACTCAAAATTTATATCCCTCAAAAAAAGAGCGCCCTACGGTACTCAATGGACCAGTGCCCATCTACTAATCAATACATCATGATAATTAATAACTACATCAAACATCTGTCACTAAGTGCAGTAAGCTAATTAGTAACTATTTTCTTTGGTCATTGGCGTGGCATGAGAACACACGTTAATAACATGTAGTAATGGATGTTTACTCATGTATACATGTGTATACATTGTACAGTCAGGGGCAGATCTAGGGGGGGGGGGTTTGTGGCGTTGCAACCCCCCCCCCCAAAGCATTATAACTCAAAAAATTTATATGTTTTTTATTGCTGCAACAGTGGTAGAAGTGCTAACCAACATTACTGTGGTTAATGAATATAATTAACGAAGAAAGAGTTCCAAAAATGGTGAAAATGTTAATTTTACGTGATTTTAACCACAAAAAATAGCTCCAAAAGGGGGCATGGTCCAAATCACGGCGTACGTGCTTTATGCCATTTTATTTCACAACACCCTATTTCCAAATTACTGGATTCGCCCTTAGTACATGTGTCATACCACATTTCAATTGACCAATCAGAACACTCAACAAATGGTTATAATAGCTTTTACTATACAAGTGCATGTACATGTACACGTAGTATTTACATGTTCATCATCTCAACAGTAAGAACTGCTGCTACTGCTGGACCACTGAACTCACCAGTAAAACAGTATCTAATTTTTCCTAATAACTGTAATACTTGCTTATACACGTATCTTGCGCTACTCTATTACAAGGCATTAATATTTACTATGATAAAAGATTAGCCATATTTGATAGCAGGAAAAGGCAAAATGGAACTACAGTATCAAAGGCATGATGTCACAATTATGTCATATGTAGAGAAACAGAAAAACAAAATCAATAGATTAATAACTAAAGAACTTAAAGTATACAAAAACTAATGTCCAACATCAATTGCTACAACCACACATTAATGATGAATTAACTGCATGCACAATAAAAGAGAAGAGGACAGCGTGAAGCAAGAACACTCTTAATCTCAGGCCTGAAGAATGAATGGATAATAGGACTGGCTATTGTGATAAAAAAGAGATATATCGTACCAGAATTATAAAGTTTAGGAGGTACATCAAGTTACAACACAAATCCCATAGACTAATAACATGCTTCCAAATACTCCAAAGAGTCGCTTCTTTCTTTGAAGCATACACACTCTCTCCTGCTATCACTGACTGAGCTTTGAAGTAGTTTCTAGTGAAACAAAAGGTCAATAATGATGTCACAATGATAATTGCAGTTGTAACACACAGAAGGAAAACAGAAATGCTAACACTGATCATATTGTTAGAACACTGGTAACATACAAGGAGCTGTTCATCATAAACATATTCATTTAATCCAATAAATGGACCATGCACAGCTAAATACAGCAGACAGTATCCATAAACTAAAGTGATGGTGAGGGTCAGTGCTACCCAGGGTTTCATGAATCGCTTGTGAAGATGTGGTTTGACAATAAAGAGAAACCAATCAAACAATGTAGTGGCTATATAGTGTATTAAATATGATAGATACCGTATAGCTGGTTTATTTCGTGTAGAATTAATTTTCGTGCAGGCTCAAATCCACTAAAATTAATTCCACTAAATTTTATTAAAACCAATTAAATATTAACAAAAATTTAGCAAGGCACTAAAATTAATTCTAATGAAAATTTAAGCAACAAAAATTTGAGGCCACAAAATAAACCAGCTATACGGTATAAAACATGAATATAAAAAAGCAGAAAAGATACATGTCCCTCTCTTCTCCTCATCTGTACTACCAAAGATCCACTCACCAGCAGCTAATGCAATGATAGTGAAAGGAAGGTACAGTAGATTCAATACAAGATGTGCCAGTATGAGAGAAGTGAAGAATATTGTTGATGATTGTTTCCAGGACTTCCTTTGATAGAGTGTGATAGATAGATGGTACCACACCATTAGCTATCAGAACTAGTATCATATCAACAGTAAGAACTGCTGCTACTGCTTGAGCATTGAACTCACAAGTTAATGTAAAGTGGCCTTCCATTTCAGAAACAAGCACTCAAAATTGTCCTAAACTCTCTTTGCAAAAGTATATAAAGCAAGTAAGGACTGTATACAAGACTTATAGCAACAGCTATATCCTTTATAAAGGTACTAATAGCAGTAGACCAATCTCAAAATAACAATGAAAATGAAATAAGGGAATAAGTTACAAACACACAGAGGAATTAATAACAAAATTGAACAAAATTACATAATACTCAATATACTACAGCAAATCAAACACGGACTATAAACAATTTACATCAGCAAATAGCATGTACACATGAACAGCAAACACAAGTAAAGAGAAGAGGACAGCGTGAGACTAGAACACTCTTGATCTCAGGCCTAAAGTATGACTGGATAATAGGACTGGCTATTGTAACAAAGAAAAAAACAAGGTAGCCTGTCACAAAAAGCTCATGCGGTACAGCAATGAAGAACAGCAGAAGAAAGGATAAAGCTACAAATAATTAAACAGTCCCATAAATGAGTAAAATACTTCCAAATATTCCAAAGAGTCTCTTCTTCTTTGAGGCATACACACTCTCTCCTGCTATCACTGACTGATCTTTGAAGTAGCTTCTAGTAAAACAAAAGGTCCAAAAAGAAGTGACAATGATAGTTCCAACAACAAGGAAGATTATAGGAAGAATTAAAGAAAGGGATGCAATATCAAAACCAATTAGGGTACAAAAACCTAATTCGCCATCATAGCTGTAGTGTCCATTATCAATGAATGGCCAAGTACCTAATACAGCAGACAGTATCCATATAGCAATGGTGAGGGTCAGTGTTACCCAGGGTCTCATGTGCCGCTTGTGAAGATGTGGCTTGACAATAAAGAGAAACCGATCAAATGATATAGCAGCTAGTGTCATTGAGATAGCAAAAATAATGTACCACAGTGTATATGCAATAAATAAACAGAAACCACTCTTCTCCTCATCTGTACTACCAAAGATCCACTCACCAGTAACTAATGCAATGATAGTGAAAGGAAGGTGCAGTAGATTCAACACAAGATGTAAGATGTGCCAGTATGAGAGAAGTGAAGAATATTGTTGATGATTGTTTCAAGGACTTCCTTTGATAGAGTGTGATAGATAGTACCACACCATTAGCTATCAGAGCTAGTATCATCTCAACAGTAAGAACTGCTGCTACTGCTGGACCACTGAACTCACCAGTAAAAGTAAAGTTCTTTGCCATTCCTATATAGTGTCTTTATTTCTCGTATAATAACTACAAAACTTGCTTATATCTAATACATGGCACTATTATTTACAATGGCAACAGATTATCCAAATTGATAGTGGTATCACTACTTATTTGGTGATCGAGTGTAATGTAATGGAAAATCCCATACGTGTGGTCAGACCTAGTGGAATAGGCAAAGCAGGACTACAGTATCTACAAGAGATGATGTCACAATGAAAAGAAACAGAAATAGTTGCATGACAAACAAAATCAATAGATTAATAACTAAGAGAACCTAAAGTATACAAAAACTAGTGTCCAACATTAATTGCTACAACCACACATTAATGAATGAATTTACAGCATGCACAATAAAAGAGAAGAGGACAGCGTGAAGCAAGAACACTCTTAATCTCAGGCCTGAAGTATGACTGGATAATAGGATTAGCTATTGTGATAAAAAGGAAACATGTCATACTAGAAATATTAAGTCTAGGAGGTACATCAATCAATTCCTGCAAAGAACGTAAAACAAGACCAGGTACAATACACAACCCATAGATG
>NW_003548446.1:0-2393 GCF_000090795.2 Amphimedon queenslandica | reverse complement strand
ATCCACTCACCAGCAGCTAATGCAATGATAGTGAAAGGAAGGTACAGTAGATTCAATACAAGATGTGCCAGTATGAGAGAAGTGAAGAATATTGTAGATGGTTGTTTCCAGGACTTCCTTTGATAGAGTGTGATAGATAGTACCACACCATTAGCAATCAGAGCTAGTATCATCTCAACAGTAAGAACTGCTGCTACTGCTGGAGCACTGAACTCACCAGTAAAAGTAAAGTTGCCTTCCATTTCAGAGACAAGCACTCAAAATGATCAAAAATTCTCTTTGCAAAAGTATATAAAGCAAGTAAGGACTATATACAAGACTTATAGCAACAGCTATATCCTTTATAAAGGTACTAATAGCAGTAGACCAATCTCAAAATAACAATGAAAATGATACAAAGGAATAAGTTACGCGCACAGCAAATAATAACAAAAATGAAAGAAAATTACATAATAGTCATATACTACAGCAAATTAAACATGTACTGTAAATAATTGACATCAGCAAACGGCATGTACACATGAACAGCAAACACAAGTAAAGAGAAGAGGACAGCATGAGACTAGAACACTCTTGATCTCAGGCCTGAAGTATGACTGGATAATAGGACTGGCTATTGTCACAAAGAAAAATACAATGTAGTATGTAATGTAAAGTTCATATGGTGGGAAAAAAAGAACTGCAGAAAGAAACCTAAAGCTAAAAATAAATAAGCTGTCCCATAGATGAGTAGCATGCTTCCAAATACTCCAAAGAGTCTCTTCTTCTTTGAGGCATACACACTCTCTCCTGCTATCACTGACTGAGCTTTGAAGTAGCTTCTAGTGAAACAAAAGGTCCAAAGAGAAGTGACAAATATTGTTCCAACAACAAGGAAGACTATAACAAGAATTACAACAAAGGCTGCAATGTCAACACCAATTAGGGTAGAAAAGTCTGATTCATCACTATAGCTGTAGTGTCCAATATCAATGAATGGCCCAGTACCCACAGTACCCATATAGCAATGGTGAGGGTCAGTGCTACCCAGGGTCTCATGAACTGCTTGTGAAGATGTGGTTTGACAATAAAGAGAAACCGATCAAATGATATAGCAGCTAGTGTCATTGAGATAACAGAACTACTGTACCACAGTGTATAGGCAACAAATGAACAGAAACCTGTCTTCTCCTCATCTGTACTACCAAAGATCCACTCACCAGCAGCTAATGCAATGATAGTGAAAGGAAGGTACAGTAGATTCAATACAAGATGTGCCAGTATAAGAGAAGTGAAGAATATTGTTGATGATTCTTTCCAGGACTTCCTTTGATAGAGTGTGATAGATAGTACCACACCATTAGCTATCAGAGCTAGTGTCATCACAACACTAAGAACTGCTGCTACTGCAGGACCACTGAACTCACCAGTAAAAGTAAAGTTGCCTTCCATTGCTAACAGCAAATTTAATTTTAAGCAACTTAAATGTACATGTAGTTTCCAACCACACTTTATATAAACTATTAGTAGTGCACTAATGGATTCACTGTCCATTGCTCAATGGACAAAAGAGTGCTTATTAAAAAATTAATAATAATGAAAGTCAAATTGTGATAATTTCTAAAAAATTTACTACATCATACATTTGTCTCCACGTTAAGTGTAGTATATCAATTAGCAGCTAGTTTGTGTCATTATTGGAGTAGCAAGAGAAGTTGAGAACAAAATTAACACATGTCCAGCAATGAGTGGACGCGGATTAGTATACTGAGCAATTATCTCCGTATACTACTGGTTGACTTTATACAGGGCAGGAATGGACATTTCCATTTACTAGGCTATATCTTTCTTCAGAATAAGTCTCATCAATTTGCGCACTTCAGTAGCTGTTCTCCATAATTATACCTGTGTTCCTGCTAAATATGACAGCACTTGGAGTAACTTTGTGTGGAACATTTGCAGATTAAAGATGAGGCAGTCGTGCCGCCATTTTTGTCATTCCTTTATGTATGTATGATAATTTTTTTACTTTTTGAATGGTTATATCTAAATTTCAAACAATTTTTGACAAATTGCGCACTTATTTTGTGAAAGTACACCATTTTTACTGCCCAATCATGCAAAAAAAGATAAAGAAATTCAAAACTTTGTTCGGTACTTTAGTCTTCTAAAGGTGAAATAATTTTAGTCGTCTCAGTGATAACCTCGGTGATAACGGGTGCAGCAACAAGAGTGAACAAGTGCTTTTCTCTTCTCACGGGAATAATAAAGTAAAACTAAGAGTGCTTAACAGCTATACAAGCAATCATGTCTCTAGATCCTTTTAAAGTAATAACAAGAAGGCCTTTTGTTAGTGGATGAGTCTTCTTGCGCCACGCCTGCCACTTTTACAATAGAATATGAAAAAACTACCA
>NW_003548445.1:7928-9088 GCF_000090795.2 Amphimedon queenslandica | reverse complement strand
TAAGCTCCTAGATCTTTCTTTTTGACGTGGAAAAGTCTTTCTTAACTGTTTTGTGTTGCTCAAATACAAGTGCTAGGTACAGAAGCTTCAAAGTAAGAAAATCGAGTAGTTGGGCCAAGTTCCGTTGTGTTGGCACTTTAGAGATAGCTGGTAGCATTTTTCAGTAGATTAGAACATGGCCTTCAAAAATTATGAACAGATTTCTCTAAATCTTACTTGATGAAGAGTTATACTTACTTGAAATTGTTGAGGTCACTCGTTTGTGCAGCGCTAGAGCAACAACTTGCTGGGTTATAGGTACTAAAGTACCTATACTATCTCAAGTATACAAAGGCAGCAACTTTTTTTGTCAGCAAGTTTATCATATATTGTTGATTAGTAAAGAAAAAGTGAAGCTTCTTTCTCACATGGTCTTCTTGCTGCCACTCATGAAATGCCACACCTTTCAATCTACATGCATGGGAGGGGCTGGAGCTGCTTGCATGTATGTGCTGCAGTGCTGCTACTTCTGCAGGTATTCAAGAGCAAGTGCAACTGTAGGAAGCTAGTGTTGAGCAGACTCTCTTCATGCTGATAATCAAACAGTTATTGAAGTGCGGGCATGCACCATAGCAGCTATAGGGGCGAGGCCATGCACCGTAGGTGTCTCGTTGTTCTAGCAATCGTTGCAACATGTAAAATGAACTGTTCCAACGAGTTGAAATATCTTGAAGAAGAATGTGTTGAGGAAGACCTAGTTGGTTTTGAATTTGTTGGAAGGTATTAAACGCAGTGTTCGAACGATTGTAAAAGCCAACTATAGATCTTGCTGATGTTAAAAGTTGTTGTACTGATGCTTGTTGAAAAATTCCATCTTTGATAATTAACTGAAGAGTATGTGCAAGGCAAGGTAAGGATGGAAGTTGAGCTACTCTCATGCCAGCCACCATATTGGCTGCATTATCTCTCACTACACACACTAATTTTTCCTCTATATCCCAAGACTGGATATGAGATAAGATATTAGCTGATATATTCTCTGCAGTATGGGAATCATCAAACTTCCAACAACTTAGCATCACAGATTTTCTTTCAAAACTATCAGAAAGTATAAAATGTGCTACTAGACTCATAAATGAATGGTGAGAATTGTCACTTGACCATATGTCGGTAGTGACACT
>NW_003548445.1:5787-7810 GCF_000090795.2 Amphimedon queenslandica | reverse complement strand
TACCGATACAGCTAAAATAATGCCGATACCAATACTAATATCGGTATCGGTACATCACTAATATTCATGCCCTTATTTTGTGTAGAAAGTTTGAGCTGATTCCGACTTCAATTTTTTAAGTTATGGCCATCTTAAGAAAACGCCAAAATTCTGAAAAAGAACCCAAGGCTATAGCACATGGTTTTTTCAAAAAATGGCTGCAAAATTACCCCAATTTTTTATTACATTTTTCGGTACATATTGGTGTCCTTATGCTGTGTAGCAAGTTTGAGCTGATTCTGACTTAAATTTTTTAAGTTACGACCATCTTCAGAAAATGCCAAAATTCTGAAAAAAACCCAAGGCTATAGCTCATAGTTTGTTCCAAAAAATGGCCAAAAATACACCCACTTTACTTTATTTATATCTAGTGTTGTTCCCACGTCATTTTAAAGATGCAGCTGCCAGAAATAAAACCATTAACCTGATACACACCTTCAGGAACTACACCATTATCACATCAAGTGTTCAAAGGTAATTAAGTGAGTGGGCGTTATTCCTATTAATTGTTAATCTCAGGCAAATTCTCAAACTCTCTCCTTTTATAATTAAAAAAATTTGGCCCACAACCCTGTACAGGGAGTTTAGCCTGATTTTTTAGTAACTTAAAAAATTCATTAAAAATTCAATTTTTGATTTGAATCAATTATCTGTCGTATGTAATTTTGGTGTGGAAAATTTTGACATTAGTCATTTGTGACAATAAAACCAACCATTTTTAACCATTGTGTGCATAGCTCAATGGGACGTACATGTACATGTAGCCACAAATTTGCCAAATTAAAACTCGCCAATCACCAAAAATTTAGTACTTCACCAATATTTCTCACTCCAAAGACACCAGCAGTACAGTATACATGATCATGTACATTACCTGCCAGCTACACTGTATGTATGTACATGTATGTGTTATATTTCCAGGCACAGCTGCTATTCACACATACAGAAGGTGAGATGATTAAAGACTATGGAGCAGTTTAAAGGTTGTGTGCAAGGTTTGAGGATATTCTTTGTCAGGGACTAAAGGCTGGATGGTTCTTCACTGGGAAGGATCCAACATTCTGGCCTATTGTATTGGAAATATTATCAAGAAAACAAGAAATTGAATATATTGTTTGGTATGGTATATGTACATGTAATTAGTAATGTGTGTTACTATTGAAAGCTACTGATGATTGTTACATTATGTATACTTGTTCATTTACACATACTAATGTACATGATCATGTATAATTAGAAAATTCATTTTAAAGCTGTTACATGTACATTGATGTACATGTAGTGTGTGTACATTGTATATGAACATGTACATGTACATGTATACTTTTATTTTTATTATATTATTTTTAAATTTCCTCCTCCAGTCCTCCCTCCCTCCCTCTCTCCTTCACTGTCCTTTGGAGGGTAAGGCCTTTGTTTATTTACCTTTGATTGTATTACAGAGTCTATTACTAATAATAATGTACATGTATTGTACACATTTTACATTTTCCCTCCTACTGGTGGGCAGAATAATATTGTCCTCTCTCTCTACAGTAGGAGGAGGAGGATCATTATTCCATTAGTTAATTTATAATGTCTGTTGATACTCAATGGAATACTTCACTGGACGATAAAGGAGGAGATATTAATGGAGACACACCCCCATCTCCTCTGGAGAAGTAACAACAACAACAATAAACAACAAACAAGTAAACAAACAAGAGGAGGAGGAGACAGTAATACAGGACAAGTTAAAGGTATGTACATGTATCAATTAATAATTAAATGTGTGGGTGGATTGATGTGCATTAATAAGAATATCATTTACAGTAGATTTTGTTGTCTGAGTATTTCCCGTTAAAGTTACTGGCTAGTCTTGATGAGCAGTTGCAACATCCCAAGTGGGTGGTACCAGTACGAGCTAATGATGAACTGGAGACATTAATTAAAGCATCAATTAAACTAGCGAAAGAAAGTAATGAATAATTAATGAGTTGTGCAC
>NW_003548445.1:0-3297 GCF_000090795.2 Amphimedon queenslandica | reverse complement strand
ATTGAAATATTGGTGACAAACTACTACAATAAACAGGTGAACATGTTTTAGGCAAAGCCTAGCTGTTACACTTTTATATAAACTGTACCTGTGACATTTTGATCATTTTATTGGCAGCAGTAAAACTTATTATTTTGTGTATATTGCATTTGATGTACATTTGAAGCATAACTCAGCAATATAACAAAAAAGATTTTAGTTAAGAGCTACTACTAGTATTTAAATTACTCCAATTTTTGGCATGACTCAACTGGAACGTAAGTATTGGAGGCTTTAGTTCTAAACTAATACTAGAAATTTTAGTTTAAAGAACTATAACTAAAATCACACTACTTCTAGTCAAAAAACTAGAACTAGAACTAAAATCACTGTATTTTTAGTCAAAAAACTAGAACTAGAACTAAAATTGTTGTATTTATTGTGAGAGAACTAGAACTAGAACTAAATTTATTGTATTTCTAGTCAAAAAACTAGAACTAGAACTAAAATCACTGTATTTTTAGTCAAAAAACTAGAACTAGAACTAAAATTATTGTATTTCTTGTCAAAGAACTAGGACTAAAACTAAAATTAATATATTTTTAGTTAAAAACTAGAACTAGAACTAAAATAGTAGTATTTTTAGTCAAAAAACTAGAACTAGAACTAAAATACAATTCCATACTAGAACAACACTAGTATCAGCTCAAACTTACTGTACATGTAGTATAGCAATACATGTACCTGTATGTATGCATGCATTTGAAGAGAAATAATGGCTTCTTTATAATTATTTTTGTTATGTTTAGTTAATTATTATTAACATAATCATTAGTTAATTAATTAATATTATTGTTATTTTTAGGCCGTTTGGTTTGTTTTCAAGTTTTTTAACTGAGAGAGTTAGGAATGAACATTATATCAATAGAGGTGAGTGTGCATGTACATGTACATAGCATATACCTAAAGTTAATATTGTACATGTATTCATCAATTTTTAATTGTACATTCACAGGATAAATCCATTGAGTTTATAAACAGTTTGAATGATGAGTTACTTAAGAAGGAGGCCATTACTGACTCAAGGAGTGAGACATTCTCTTCAATAATGAAGGTATATGATATAGTTCAAGTTAATAATAGTATTGTGATGTCAGTGAGGGTGTGGCCAATTATACTGTATACCTGTACATATTGATGTCCTTGTTCTTTGTAGAAAGTTTAAGCTGATTCAAGCTTTAATTTCTTCACGTTATGGCCATTTTAAGGAAATGTCATAATTCTAAAAATTACCCAAAGCTATTAGAGCCTTGGATCTTTTCAAAATTTTGCCCTGAAATCACCCCTATGGTCTGATACACATTGATATCCTTATGCAGTGTAGAAAATTTGAGCTGATCCCAGGTTATTACTTTTGAAATTACAACCATTTTAATAAAATGCTAAAATTTTGAAAAAAATCTCTCCATAATACCCCAAGTTAAATTTGTGAAACACAAGGAATCAAAGATAATGGAGGACTATGAAGTAGTGCTGTGCATTCGAGGATATCACATTTATCAAGATATATGGACACCAGTTGTTGGAGAGGAACTTAACTGTATATGAGAGAGCCAATAAATTCACAAGACAGATACGCTGTAGCTGTATAATAAAGGGCAGTACTGTGATAGGCTATCTTCTTAGGAAAGTATCAAAGATATGCTCTCTTTTCTTGAGGAGAGGAGGATCTATTACCTGTATTACCTCAGGATCAATTTCAGCTGAAAGAGAACCACCAGGACTAGGAAGAACCTACTTAAAGTGCTGCTTGATAGACGTTTTTATACTACTACTGCCCCGTCCTTTTCTACTGTAGCTTTAATTATTCGTGTATTATAAAATTTTGTTGTTGTATTTATACGTTTTGTATAAATTTTATTTTGAAATAATTTCGTGGATGAGCCTATCAACGAAAGTTTATAAAGGACGAAAATTCCCCTTTTACGGTAGTCTTGGTAATGTGCATGTATAAGTACATGTTTATGTCTTGAAGCTTTTGTCTTTGAAAAAGATTTACATGTTGTAGATGTACATTTAATTACGCTTATGTCATCAAATTTGAAAGTTATATTTTAAAGTTTGTGTTAGGCCCCCAAGCCCCAAGAGTTTACTATAAACCTGAGACTAGGGGGCCCCTTTAATTGGGGGCCTACTGCTAATTCCCCCCTTGCCCTCTCCTATTGGTAGCCATGCATGATGTACTTGTAACTAAAGTAACGTGTTATCTTGTAATATTTTTATGTACTGTAGAAATGTTCAGCTAATGGTACAGAATGTGGTGTTTGTCATTCAAGGGATCTGTTGTTCAGGTTTAGTGAAGATGTGGTTACATGTCCTAACTGCTCCTCACACTTTCACTGGTAAATACATGTACATGTACATAATGGACATTTGATGTGTCTAAAGTTTGTGCTTCATAAATCATTTTTTAAATAGCTACCTAATGCAATTATGAAGCACTATGGTGCAATGGACTCGCCTGCTGGAATTCACCTGAGTCATATGTGTTACTTGTACTGTGACATTTTAAGCAATTTGAAAAAAATTATTATTATTGACTGCATAGTTATAATGATAATTAAAATAAGCTATGGGTGTGGTCAACAACTAGCTAGCTAAATCATGGCACATGGGTAGGAGAAGGAAGAAAAGCTGAAATTTATTTTAACATCTGAAGCTCTATTCAAAGAAGGAGTTGGCACAAAAAAATTTCCTAGATATTTAAAAGAGACTGAGAGAGTTTGGTTGTTCCTGCTTTCCCTAGTGCCGCCTGAAAAATTTTCAAAGAGGCTAAATCACAAACTTTGAGCAACTGTAACTCACAAACAACGAAGTTACGATAAAATCGTTCTTTTTGTTTTTCGTTAGATGGAATTTCCTACCTCTGAAGCAAATCTTGGCCCTGTAGAATGAAACACGAGCTCTCACTTGGAGAGAGGTCCCCTGGTTTAGCAGTTCACAGCTTTTGGTGCCACGGGATGCTACAAGAGCATAAGTAGATGAAAGAAAGCAACTTTATCTGTTGCTAGTAGAAGAAATAGAGCTCTAGACTGCTCAGACAAAAAGATATATTAAAAAAAAATCAATTAAACTGTGTGGACAGAATGACAGAATGACAACCCAACTGCTTAGTACCCGCCTATGCAAGCATGGCGAGTCCAATAATTATCCAAACTAGCATGCTTCTGGTAAGTTGTGGCATTTGTTGAACTGCTAAATTTTGGTGTGTTTTAATTTGTGTCCATGTCCCATTGAGCATGTACATGTGTACATAAT
>NW_003548444.1:7801-9093 GCF_000090795.2 Amphimedon queenslandica | reverse complement strand
TTTTCAAAAAGTAAATTTGTATACCTACATGCTGATACCAGACAACAATCGGAATTGCACTGCTAACAGACTTAGAAAAATATTTACCATTGTCCAACTACAATGAGCCAATAGGTAAATTTCTCATCCCTGGATCAAGTGAAGAACACCTTTGCCTAGACAGCTTTTGGCTTTTCTAGCATTGTGGCATCAGTTCAAGGGCTGCTATCGCATTATAGTATTAAAGAATAATTATTTTAGGTAGCAAAAAACAATTATAACATTATAAAAACAACACAAAAATGCAAGTTTATGTACAGTGTCCTAATTTTGAAAGACAGCAAGCCTATAAACATGAAAAGAAATGTAAATAGGGAAAATGTGTAATTGACCTCACTTGAATGCAAGACTCATTGATGACCTCAGTATCTCCAAAGCTTGATGCATCAGAAAATGGTGACACTAAAGAGATAGACAAACACAAAGAGGAAAGAGAGGAAGGTGTACAGCACTGAATTGTTATTACAAAAGTAATAGTAATGGCAATGGTTACTGTATTGCCATCTGTGCTCAGAAAGCAATGTCATTGTTAATGGGTTTATCTAAGACACAATGAAAAATACATTTATAGTCAGTGACATAGGCCTGTGACAATTACCATTACAGTTACTCGGTAATCAATTGGCTCAAATACATGTACATGTACACCACATACCATTTACCATAGCATTAGTGCATATTAATCTCAACACATCCTTTTCTCTAAGTAATAAGTTAATGTCCATGGAACAAACTGTTTATTGATTGTGAGTAGTTAACGGCACTAAAAAAGAGAGATAAAGAGATGGTAATTTTAAGTAATTTTGATGTTTAAACATTGTACTTGTTCAAATTGGACATGCTTTGAATATTCTTAGCATTTTGTCTTAATTCCATTCTCCTGTACAATAAATGATACATCAATTATTACTGACCAAAGGACACCCACTATCTCTCATTTACTGTACATGTCAGACTTGGGTCAAATACAACGCGGAAGTATTTAATTACAAATACAAATACTGTACAAAAACAAAAATACAAATACAAATACAAATACTGTTTTCAGCTTTGTATTTAAATACAGTTACAAATACTGCATACATGTATTTCAATTACAAATACAAATACTTTCTTCTCAAGTATGGACAGTTATCAACTATGTAGTTTTATGAATTAATCAATGAAATAAATTGAAAGCCTCTTTTTATTATGAATGCATGTATAATCAATAATATCTAGTTATAGTCATGTATTGCATTTACTGAACGTTA
>NW_003548444.1:0-3230 GCF_000090795.2 Amphimedon queenslandica | reverse complement strand
GTACTATGAAATTATTCATCATAAAATAAGACAAAATACATGTTCAACTATTTACTTCAATTATCAGCCGTATGTAGCTCGCTACACATAATAATACACGTATGACATCTAGAAAATGAAATAGTATTGTTTTAGCATTAGTTTTGGAAAAGTTGTTATCCACTGAAACTGTGACTGTACACAGTTTACTGAAACTAAGCAAATATTCTTAGTTTGCCATACATTTATTATTTTAGTAAGCTACATGTAGGTCAAAATTTTTTAGGTTTAGTTAATTTTTACTAAGAACAAGCACTGAAATAGGAAAAGCATTAAGAAAGTTCTTACTTATTGTTTTGCTGATATCCATATCAACTTTCCTCAGTTTTGTAGTTCTTGCCTTTGCTATCAGTTCCTTTTATAATTTTTGGCTGTGCAAGCAAAGGCCTGTTACTAACCAACATGCAACACTTCATTTTAACAGCTCTAAGCTTGCCTAGGCTGTCAAGTTCTTGCATAATATGTTAGTGTGCATGTACTTAACTGTACATGGCAATGATGGCATTTTGAGGATGCTTTTGCCTATTCAGACCCATTTTACAAATTCAGTACTAATTTACCTTTGACTTCAATTATTATAATTTGCCACATAAATTTTGAGTTGCTTTTCTGATAACGTACATGTTTGTGAATGTATGCTTGTTAGTACGATGTAGTAGCTTATAGTACTATATTAGTATTTGATAATGATATTGGTTTAGTGTTGAAATGTAGTTCTCTAACTCAAGTTATGCTATATAATTTGTCTAATATCATTGGTAAAGTAGTGATATGACTCTTAATCTTAATGTACATGTAAAACCCCCAATCTCCAGATATTTTATTGCTTTTCAGCATTGCCAGTTTATTAGCCCACACCAATTTGATCTGTTTCACTGGCGGAGAGGGCAGGTAGCCTCATTACAATTTTTTATCATTGAAATTTTTATTTGCCAATGCAGGCGTGAAAGGTGAATATATGAATGTAATTGGAGTTGACTTAACTGTACGTTTCATTCTTCTTTTACCTTGCATGTGTATGTTATGTACCAAAATTAATGATTAATGCAACAAGTCATGCTGTTAGGCTTGCCTATAAGCTCTGATGTAATCCCAGGAAAAAATCTTACTAAGATCTTGAATAATCTGATCAGATGAGATAAGGTGAGATAAGGTGAGATAAGAGTTAAGAACAATCTTTTAAGATCTTATTTGGATTTAGTCTGATCGATCTTAGCTATCATATACAGGCATAGTCTTACTTAAGATGTTACATGAATAATCTTAGAATATCCCTGATAAGATTTATAGGCCGGATCTTACTTAAGATCTTACATGAATTATCTTACAATATCCCTGATAAGATTTATATGCCTGATCTTACTTAAGATCTTACATGAATTATCTTACAATATCCCTGATAAGATTTATAGGCCGGATCTTACTTAAGATCTTACATGAATTATCTTACAATATCCCTGATAAGATTTATAGGCCGGATCTTACTTAAGATCTTACATGAATTATCTTACAATATCCCTGATAAGATTTATAGGCCGGATCTTACTTAAGATCTTACATGAATTATCTTACAATATCCCTGATAAGATTTATATGCCCGATCTTACTTAAGATCTTACATGAATTATCTTACAATATCCCTGATAAGATTTATAGGCCGGATCTTACTTAAGATCTTACATGAATTATCTTACAATATCCCTGATAAGATTTATAGGCCGGATCTTACTTAAGATCTTACATGAATTATCTTACAATATCCCTGATAAGATTTATAGGCCGGATCTTACTTAAGATCTTACATGAATTATCTTACAATATCCCTGATAAGATTTATAGGCCGGATCTTACTTAAGATCTTACATGAATTATCTTACAATATCCCTGATAAGATTTATAGGCCCGATCTTACTTAAGATCTTACATGAATTATCTTACCAATTATCTCGTAGATATTAGAGTACAGAGGGATTGGAAACGGGGCATCTCCGTTTACATCGCTAGGATACGGATGCTATACTGCTAGTTGACATTTGCATCTAGCAACAGAGGCTGTCTTTGAGCAAGAGCTGTCTTTGTGAGACCTGTCATTCCAGCAGTGGTGTCACTATACGTCATTATTTATATCAAAGGAAGCAGAAGAGACTGGCATCAATCCCCAGACTAATTTTTTATTTCTAGCATCATCATTTGCACTGAATGTTTGCTCTGGAATTAGAATGCTTAGAATGACATTTTGTTTTTTGTACCCTTATCTCAGTAGTGTTAGACAGAAGACAATAACTTATTCAACCACTCAATAGAGATTCATAATGTGGAGGTCGCCCACTATGTTTCGTTTGGAAATACGGTTGGATCTTTCTGTAACAATAGATTTACTGATTAGTTTGAGAGGTTTGTTTTGTACCCTTAACATAAAAACCAAAGGGCCTGTAACATTAGCTATCACACCACTGTATTGCTTAGAACACACCGGAGGTCGCCAACACCATTTCTATTCAATAGGTTGTATAAAACATAAAATAGAACTAAATGTAGTAAATGTGATCAATGATTGCTAATTCATACAACACTGAATTTAAACTGCAAACAGATACATTGCTACAGCAAACAGCTTGGGCAAACAGGAAGAATGTCTTTAAACATTATTGAAGGGTTACCTATACAAAATGAGACTTTATGCAACAAAAAACCTCCTTAGAAGTTTGCTTACCTTTTTCAATTTTCAGCCATTTTAATATTACATACAAGTATTTAGAGAAACTATTTACGGTACTATCAACTAGCATTTTCCTGTTGCTACGGCCCGTTTCCAATCCCTGTGTACTCTAATATTTATGCTGTTCTCCCTTTTGGAAATTTGCTCCATTTCTCGGCTAAGACTGCTAGCTCTTTTTAACTCCAATCTTTTTTTGAAGGATTCTGACCTGCAGCAGCTCCTTTCATCATTACTTTGTTCTGTCAGATACTTTTTGGACAAGAATTGGTGCTGTGCAAAGTTAAGACCATCAAACAACAGTGCTATTGATTTGAAAATGTTCCAGCTGCTTCTACTTTTCATTCTGAAGTTGATATTTTAATAGGTAATTGCATTCAAATGGTAATTGTATTCAAATGGCCTATTTTGTTACATAATACGTACCTGCATGATGTACTGTAATGTCTACATGTATTTGTACTACAGAGTGTGG
>NW_003548443.1:7713-9100 GCF_000090795.2 Amphimedon queenslandica | reverse complement strand
TTTTATGTTTTTTTATTTACTTGTTTCCATTCTTTTTTCTTAAATCAAGAAATTATATTCTGTTATGATTCTGTGGTTAGGTTAATTATATTTATGCTAATCACGTGCGCATAAATTAAAATGGCGTCAAACCACAAACCCACGCGGTGGCTGCAGCTGGATTTTGTCTTCCATTTTGTTGTCTGTCCTCGCTTCTTTTTGAAACTACCTTTGTGGTCCTTGACCCAAGCCCAGAGGAGTGATGTAAAAGGCAACTTGAGCTGTTCTCTAGTTTAAGAGATTATCCTGTGTATAGAAGAAAGATGAAAGAAGAAGAAGAAGAAAAAGTCTAAAGAATTTTGTAGAAATTTGAATTTGGGCCTGTTTTCCAGAAATGCTCCCGCTACACTACAGTTCACTTTAAAGGTACCAGGAGAATCGCTCAGTGAAGGAGAGCTCATCTAAGCCATTTATAAGGCTGTACAACGTAAGATAAAAGAAATATAAGTGTTTGAAAATCATAAAAACGGACGCCATCTTAAAAAATCAACCTCAATCCTACATATAGGCTACCGCCTATATAATAGTCAAGGGTTGGAATAAGTATTCATAGTTGAGTTTAGTCTTTTACCTGCTATGTCCCATAGACTGAGGTTGGGCCTATGAGTTGTGCTGTCATAACTGTCTCCCTTTCTTCCTTCCACAGTTGCTGCCAACCTCGTGGATGAGAGGTACAAGTTCATTCACAACCTGCTCGCTCTGGAAGCACTTCAACTCTCTCAGAGGCTGCTCGCTTGGTCCCTCAAGTTCAAGGCTATCTACCCCTGGCAGCCTGGGATCCCTTATTGAGCTCTCTCCCAGACAGAAAATTAGCAGGGTTTTTAAGGAGATGCTGTTGATTAAGCAGCAAAAAAATTGGTACCAAAGACAACAGAGCAAGCAACTCATTGGACTTTGAATCTACGGAAAGAATGTCAGCAAATAGACAGAATTGAGGAGTTGCGCACTGTGTCAAATCTTGTGCTGAATGCACCCACTCTAAATGACTGGATGTGGAAGTTCATATTAGAAGTACATTGTAAAGATGGTGCAGAGTACCCACCCAACAGTCTCTATCAAATTTCTAGCGGTATCATGAGGCATGTAAGGTTATATTTACCTTCTATCAATTTCTATACACAACCTGAGTTTGACACATTTAGAAGAGAACTTGATGGAGAAATGAAGCAATTAAAAGCCAAAGGAATGGGAGTTACAGTTAAGAGAGCAGAGCCAATAGACAAGAGAGGAAGACCTTATGTGGTCAAATGGGGTTCTAGCAGATTCATCACCACAATTGTTAGTGGACACAATGGTATACAAGTGTGGCTATCATTTAGCTTTGAGGAGTGGGCAAGAGCATCATGAT
>NW_003548443.1:6101-7703 GCF_000090795.2 Amphimedon queenslandica | reverse complement strand
GATGATGGCGTATGGTTTTCTGGTGTGCCCATAGGACACAACACCTTGGGAAAGACGGTATCTCACTTATTCAGCATATTTGGCATCAAGGGCTTCAAGACAAACCACTCGTTGAGGGTCACTGCTGCAACTAGATTCTTCCATGCAAGAGTAGATGAGCAGCTCCTCATCATGAAGGGAACTGGCCACAGAAACATAGATGGAGTTTATTCTACAAAAGAATTGCTGATGATCAAAACAGAGAAATTCCAGAAATTCTCAATAACAAAAATGGCCCATCTAAGAAAAGGAAACTTGAAGTAGATACATGTAACAGGGATGAATGAATGTACTGAAATTTATTCAAAAACACCATTCATCCTCAATATAACTAATTGCAATAACGTATCAACATGAAGAAGAAATAGGAAAAAAGGAACTAGAAAAAAAAACTAAAGACATATCATAACAAATCATTCAACATAATTATTATAATCTTCGATTAAAATTAATTAACGAGGTTTATATTTTTACAAGCTAGGTTAATATAAAAAATAATTGACCTCCAATACATTTCAATGGTCAATTGCAAGTGGGCATGGTAGAAGTATACTTATGCAGTGCATATAATACTCATTTTGTCAATAGCATCACACTATTTGATATTTTTTGGACTTGAGGGAATAGTGGCTGTCACTAAGGCAAACAAGATAAGTAGCGGTTCTGGTGCCGGTGTTACAGAGCCTGGGCAGACATGCCAGGTAAAAGAAGGAAAAAATATATATGAAGGAATAGTGGTGACTTATAGTAAGAAAAAACACTTGCCCAGTGTTATTGGGGCGAGCCCCACATAAATGACACGAGTATGTAAGTTTGTACACGTATGTCACTCCTATTTATGAAAATAGAAAAAATTTTTAAATGTTTTTAAAATGATAATTAGAAATTATTGCGATACCACATGAAACTCAAGTGCAACTATAGAGAAGATAAAGAAGTTATCAAGATTCAACTCTACTTAACATGAATAGCTCACAAGAAGATGCTCGTGAAGCCCATCGTCTTCATCGTAATGAGCATGTTCAGGATAGGTGAAGGAATGAGCACATGTAAGCTAGTGTTGTGGCAAGACAATGTAGACAAGTTGGTGGTTGGTGATTCCTATGTTTTTTCAAATTTGCGAATTAAGAAGTTTACAGACGCACAATTTCTTTTATTCACTGTGGATACTACTTGGAATACGGTTGACAATATTGGCGAGGTATATATCAGACAAGCTGATGAAAATCCTCAGTATAACCAACTTACTATTTCTGGAGAAGTAGTGTCCATCACATATGATCAGCATCACAAATGCCCTGTATGTGATTGGAAAGTGAGTATGGCAGTCCCTCCAGATATTGTGAAGTGTAGCAATTGTGAAGTGTAGCAATTGCTCTGCTAAGTTCAAAGTGTCTAAAGCAAAGAAGCCGTCTATGGCAAAGGTGCAGATCAAGGATAATAATGGAGAGATGCATAAAATTACAATGTTTACTAATATTCTTTCTACATTGCTCAACATTGCTCAACCTCGTGAGACTATTGAAGAATATCTCTTGTGAATGGACAACATCAAAGTTCAAA
>NW_003548443.1:0-2917 GCF_000090795.2 Amphimedon queenslandica | reverse complement strand
CATATAATATCACATTACAAATATTCAGCAGTAAAAGCAAGTTTTTGCCAGTTTCATCATCAGCAGATGTATTCCATTAATGTAGGCAGCAATAGACCATGAGAGCTGTAGCTGTGACTGATGAAGGCAGCATATAAATATCATTATTTTGACCATCTACATTGTATGCGTAATAATGACCACCAATTTGGATAGCAAGATTCAATGGAGAAAGAATGAAGTAAACTTACTAAACTATAAAAGCACTTTTTGAATAGTCTGGATGTTACTCTTTCAAGCTACAGAAGTTGGTTGGAAAGGATTGGTGAGGCTAATCATCTCATAAAACAGATACAGTGCAATGTCCAGCAGATTCTTTAATATTTCTAGCTTTCTGGTTTAGCCCATTGGTACACCATATGTGAGGGATTCGCAGAAAAGAAAAATCTTTTTAGTAAAAGAATCCAATAATCAAAATACAATAGTAATCAAGAAAGTCTTAGCAATAATCCAAAAAAACCAGTCACTGTGATGTTTACTCCCTTCACTGTGCTATCAGCTGCTAACGCGCAGTATTGGCGCAACAGTTGATAGTGTTATAATTATACTTTTAAGTTAAAAAAGAAGGAAGAAGAGAGGGAGAATGTCCAGGACAATCAATACATGAGGGAGAGAGCACGAGAGAGAACTGACTGACAATAGAATAACAATAGACAAAGAACTCTCTAACATTCTAAAAATAGTAACAGTACACATGTTCACCACTCACACTCATAACTAATCATAACTAACATAATCACTAATAACCAATAATAACAATAGTAATAATAATAATATCTCTCAATCCTTAGTATTAACAACAATAATAATAATGATAATAATAATAATAATAACAATAATAGTAACAACAATAATAACACTAACAATAATAATTATAACAATAACAATAATAATTCGTGTATGCAAATACAGTCACTACATCCCCCCCAACTTAATTAAGGAAAGGGGCGTACCGGTTTGGAGGACGACGAGAACGAGTCGGATATGGAGAACGAGTAGTACGAGTTTCGTCCGTCATTTGACGAGTTTTCGGAAATGATGTAAGATCATCCTCGGGTACCATAAACTCTTTCTTCTTAATAATATGATCAATATGCCTCCTGATATTAGTTCCATCATCTCCTTGAATCAAGAAGGATAGTGAACCAAGGTACTTTGTAATTTTCCCTGGTTTCCACTTTGGATCTCCATTGAAATTTCTATACATTATTCCCTCCCCTACTAAAAATTTCCTAGTACGAGAGTGTTGATCATGGAAATCCTTCTGCTTATACTGGTTATTCTCTACTCGAGTGGTAAGATCTGGTTTCACCAAATCCACCTTAGACTTAATAATACGTCTGAACATCAGTTCTGAGGGAGAAACACCAGTGGTACCATGAGGAATAACCCTGTAATTAAGGAGAATACGTCCAAGTCTCTCAGACAGTGTACCATCAGCATCTTTCTTAAGACCATTCTTGACTAGCTGAACAGCTCTTTCAGCCAACCCATTAGAGGCAGGATGGTATGGTGAAGAGGTAATGTGGCGAATACCATATTGAGTGAGATACGATTCAAACTCTTGACTTACGAGTGACGGGCCATTGTCAGAGACAATAGTATCAGGCAAACCAAACTGTGCAAAAAGCATTTTTAATTTAGAGATAGTAGCTGATGAAGTAACTGTAGACATAGGAAATACTTCAATCCATTTAGAAAATGCATCCACAATTACTAGTAGCATAGTGTTATTCTTCAGAGGACCAGCAAAATCAATGTGAAGGCGGGACCAAGGGCGGGATGGCCATGGCCAAGGATGAATGGGAGCCTCAGGAGGAGAATTACGATTTTCCTGGCAAGAAGAACAACTCTTTACCATTTCCTCAATAGCAGTATCAATATTAGGCCACCATATACACGATCGTGCTCTAGCTTTCAATTTAGTAATGCCAAAATGACCTTCATGCAATTCCAGTAGTAATTGTTGGCGAAATTTTGCTGGAATAACAACTCGTGAAGCCCAGAGAATGCAACCATCATGCAGAGATAACTCGTGCTGCCTATGCCAGTAGGGCTTCAGTGACTCATCAGGACAGCTATCAGGCCATCCTGACTTCAGATATTGTAGAACTAGGGACAGAGTAGAGTCTGATTTAGTAGCAGCAGCAATACTTTTAGCAGTAACAGGACTATTGGCTATGCTCTCCATTAAAAGAATTAATTCTGGAGGCAGGGGAGTATTACTAATCGATTCACTTAATGGAAGGCGGCTTAATGCATCTGCATTAGCATGATTAGTAGAAGACTTGAAGTGTAAATCATACTCATATGCTGCTAGAATCAATGCCCATCTTTGAATACGAGCTGATGATTGACTTGAAATAGGCTTTTGACCACCCAATAAAGACAGTAAAGGCTTGTGGTCAGTAATTAAGGAAAAATGATGACCATACAAGTAACAATGAAATTTCCTAACCCCAAAGACACATGCCAGACCCTCCTTTTCAACTTGACTATACTTCTTTTCAGTATCACTCAGTGTACGAGATGCGAACGCAATCGGTCTCTCAGTACCATCTGGGAAACGGTGAGCCAAAACTGCTCCAACTCCATACTGCGATGCATCACATGCTAAGAGAAGAGGCAATGTGCTATCAAAGTGCACTAGACAGTTATCATCAGTCAACAGCTCTTTAGATTTAATAAAGGCTGCTTCAGCATCTGCTGACCAATTCCAAGTAACATTATGACGCAACAACTCATAAAGCGGGGCTAATGTAGAAGGCAAATGAGGCAAAAAACGATTATAATACGATAGAAGGCCCAAATATGCTTTAAGTTGCGTGATATTAGTAGGCGTAGGGGCTTCTTTAATAGCTCTAATCTTCTCAGCTGT
>NW_003548442.1:2852-9108 GCF_000090795.2 Amphimedon queenslandica | reverse complement strand
CTCAATCATCTGAGGATGCAGACGCTGGCAACAGTGTCAGTAATCCTCCTTCCCCACCAACAGATGTTGCTGAATGGACCACAATCTTTCCTTCACATCTAATACTACTGACTGACTATGTTCAGTTTACCTATGGAATATCAGAAGTCTGGTTAACAAACTAAAACCTTTTCAGTCCTTTGTTTTTTCATCAAAGTATCAAATCTTTGCAGTAATGAAACTTGGCTTCACTCTTCTATTATTGATAACAAAATTCTTAGTACTGATTTTACTCTGTATTGTAAAGACAGGAAGTCTCAGGGTGGTGGTGTATTGTTGGCAATCCATGACTGCATCTCATCTCTTCAGCTGCCCAGTCCTGAATTTTTGGAACTTATGACTGTGTTAGTTCAAGTTCCTCATCCTGTCGTACTGTGTCTTGTACATGTATATCTTCCCCCTCAAGCATCTCTCATTGATTTTCTGTCCGACCTTATCTCCACCCACAACGTCATCCTGCTGGGTGACTTTAACTTTCCCGATATAGATTGGTCCTCCCTGTCTAGCCCCAGTGGCCCTTCATACCTTTTCACTGAGTTTGCTTTTCGTGCCAATCTCTCTCAACATATAACTACCCCAACCCATTTAAGAGGTAACATTTTGGACCTATTATTCTCTCAGTCGCCAGACTTAGTTATCGATGTTCATGTGCATAATTCTCAGCCTCTCTCAAATTTTTCATCTGATCATTTTCCCATCTCTTTTTCCATCCCTCATTCTACTCTCAAATTTACCCCTAACCATCCTCCCCCATTTTATCTGGATTTTGCAAAATGTAACTATGATGCAATGGTGGATCATTTATTGGACATCGATTTCAGTGTTTATTTCTCTTCACAAAATATTGAATACTTGTGGTCATTCTTAAAGAATGTACTAAACGATTCTATAGCTACATTTGTCCCCAAGGTCAGGCGCTCCTCTCAGAGGTTTTCAAAGTGGTTTACGGGGCAAATTAGACATCATTTAAACCAACTACATTCCCTAAGGAGAAAGTCACGTTTTGCTAAAGACCACTCTGCTAAATTGTCCTCTATAGAGGCTACGCTACAGGAGGAGATATCAATAGCCAGGTCCAATTACGAAGCTGCATTGGTTGATAAATTTGCTTTCTCTAATGATAGTACCATATATAGCTACATTAGAAATCTCCTTCGTTCCAATTCCTTACCCTATTTTGTCTCCTTTGGTGACAAGTCCGAGTGCTCAGATGAGGGTAAAGCACATCTATTCAACTCCTTTTCCACTCAGTATTCCTACCTGATGATGCATCTGTTCCCTTCTCACTTCAAACCCCTGCTCAGACTCTGGACTCTATTGAAATCTCCATCCAAGACGTTTTCTCTGCTCTCGTCTCTCTCAACCCATCCAAAGCTACAGGTATAGATGGTATTCCCGCTCGCCTTCTAAAATCCTTTGCCACGCCTCTTTGTGAGCCCATACACCATCTTTTGGTTCAGTGTTTTGCTCAGTCATACCTTTCATTAGAATGGAAGACCCACCTAATAACCCCTATTCATAAATCTGGTGATAAGAGCTCTGTAACTAATTACAGGCCCATCTCTCTCCTATGTTGTATTTCCAATGTTTTGGAGAAAATTATTTTTGACAAGATAGCTGATTTTATCCAGCCTCATTTTGTTTCTCTACGTCAATTTGGTTTTCTTAAAAAATCAATCTACTCTGCAACAATTGATGGCCTATCTGTCAACAATATTTGATTCATTCTCTAACAAATGCCAGACAGACGTAATTTTTCTCAATATTCAAAAGGCTTTCAATACTCCTTCTCACTCAATCTTACTGGAAAGGGTCTAGAAGGCAGGTATCACTGGTCTCACCTGGGAGTTCCTTAGAGCGTACCTCTCCTCTCATCTTCAATGTGTTTCAATACACAACAGTAAGTCTGGCTTACTACCTGTAGTGTCTAGAGTCCTGCAGGGGAGTCTGTTAGGACCACTCCTTTTTATTATATACATAAATGACTTGCCCTTAATGGCAGCTAATGCAGCAAGATAGTGGAATCTTTTGATGATTGTGACTCATTGCAAAAAGATTTAAATAGTACCTATCAATAAAGTGTAAATTCCAGACTTTCCTTCAGTCTAGAGAAATCTTCACTAATCACATTTTGCTCAGTGCGTCACTCTCCTCTGTTCTCCTCCTACTACATCAATGGCCAGACCATTCCCCAGAAATCCATCATTAGAGACCTAGGTGTTATATTTGAATCGGATCTCTCCTGGTCAAAACATATGAATAATATTGCTGCTAAGAGCTACCAGACTATTGGTCTATTACGTAGAGCTTTTCCTGTCTCCACCCCTATTAAGACTAAGAAACTATTATTTCTTAGCCTTGTTATTCTCAAGCTTACTTATTGCTCTCCAATCTGGAGGCCTAATCTAGTCAAAGACATAACTATCCTTGAGAGAGTCCAGAAGAGAGCAACAAAGTATACACTAAATGACTATTCATCCGACTATAAATCCAGGCTTATTTCATTACAAATTCTACCTCTGATGTACTAGCTAAAAATAAACAACATAATGTTCTTCATTTCATCTCTCAAGAATCCATCCCCTCATTTTAATATACTAGATTACTTCTCTTTTTGCTCTCACTCTATTACTACTTGCTCTACTTCCAAAGCTATGCTACATCACTCTCTGTCTCGCTCCTCTGTCCTTCAACATTCATTTCTTCACCGTCTACCATGCCTGTGGAACCCTCTCCCAGAAATCAGCCTAAACCAATCTATTACATCAATCAAAAAATCAGTAACTAGCCATATGATTAATCATTTTATAAATAATTTTGATTCTAACAATGTATGCACTTATCACTTTATCTGTCCTTGCTATAAATGTTCTCTCATTCCTACCTGTCCTTCTCTCTCTCATTAATTATTTTTCTCAGGGTGTAGTTTCAAGTAAACCGTATCCCTTCAGATTCTTCTTCTGTTTCCTTTATCTTCTCTGTCCTTCTCACTTCCCATTGTCTCTGTCTGTAAAATTTATAATAATAGTAATCTAACACTCTCGAACGCGCACACGTACACAACACATGCATGAAAGCCACACCCCTCACAGAAATTTACACAACAAAATTTAACTTTGAAGGCCTTTCACAAAGAAAACATGAAATTTTTCCCAATTTTTATTATAATATTCCTTTCATAATTATTAATAATAAATAATTCTTAGGAAAATTCACTGTTCCATCTGTCAGTGGACAATGTTGCCTTCCAACTAATAGTTTTACAATTCAAAAAATAAATCAAAATAAGGGAATTATGTTTGGAGGAGTTATAACTCCTGATCATTCTGGGACTCTTGGAACTACTACTAGTAGTATGTACATATTTAATGTGACACATAATACAATAGTAAGTTACCAGTATCATGCAGCACAAATTTTTTGAGGGCTGTAAATTTTGTCAATTGGTCATGTGAATTTAATTTTAGTAAATTACACTCTCTGCCATCTTGTGTCATAATAAATACTGATTTAATGTTTTCAAAAATTTTCTAAGATTTGCGAAATCCACAAAATTTACAGTCCTCAAAAAATTTACACTGTTACTGTATCTTTTATGTACATGTACATTATTTTATTACCATCTTTCAGGAAATTTATATCATAACTTCAATTTTACTGGATTAGAAATTTTCAAAAATTAGATGTCACATAATTGCATGCCACATTCGATAGTACATGGCACACTCTTAATACCTAAAAATTAAATCACAGCACAAATTTGAAAGACAAAAAATGTTCTACCTCATAAATTTCCTGATTTACAGTATCACATAACATTTATAATGTACCATATAGCTGGAAAGTTCTGTGGCCAAAGACTTTTGTAGTTTTCATGGTTTGGAATGATACCATGCAATTAAAAAACCACGAAATATTTGCTGGTTAATGAGAGGCATGAAAACTTCACTGATGATCCACGAAAATAAAAACGACAAATAGACTGGGAGCCTCCAAACTACATAAGTTTTTGCCACGAAATTTTCTAGCTATTATGGTATTTTATTATTTATTGGCTTTTACCTGTATTTTTAGCTACGTGTACATGTTTAAATAAGTATACTTTATTTACGTGTGTGATATATTTAGTTAAAATGCCAATTTAATCTTGTTTAATGTTAAAACCCTTTTTTACATTTATAGCATTGGGAGGGTATTAAAAAAGGATCTGTAGCTGGTGAGAAACTCTGGCCTATGCCAAGATATTGTCAAGCTAGTGCTATTTTTAGTGGTGACTCTACTTCACCAGCATTAGTAGTGATTGGTGGACGGCATGACTATCTTCCACTGAATGATTCTTGGTTATTTGATAACGTCAACACTAGTCAATTCAGTTGTAAGAAGGTACTTATTGCTGATATACATTAGTAATTTATTTACATATTGTTATTCATTGTTTTAGTTTGCTAGAGCTACATATACGTGTATACTACACAGTAAAATCATATACTCTTAATATTATGTACATTTTCAAAAATCAGTAAAAACTTTTAATTGGTAGTTATGCTCTATTGGATATGCATACAGCAAGCCCGTAGTTTAGGTTAAGAGTATTATTTGTTGAATATAACAGCCTGAGGCAAACTAAGGGGTACTATTCAAATGTGCAGATTGAATAACAGTTGAAACTAGGGCCAAGATATGCCACTACCTGTGATGCTTTATTCCTAGTGGGTATAAAGATAACCACTTTAAAATTTGTACATCAGATACTATTGTATTTTAAGTTGGAAATGAAGAGAAATGAACTGTAGATGACTGCTATAAAATAAGTAAAGAGATTTACATGTATATGAACCAGACATTGCATCATTTAAAATGTCATGGTTGTTTTGTTGACAGTATACTGCTTTTTGATGACTTTGTTATATTGTCTTTATCATTTTACTATAATCAAAAAGAGAAATCATTCTCAGATTTTTTATTAATGGTTTTTTATTTCATTCTCGAAGCACTTATTAACTGATACAGAAATTTGTTGAGGCCTCATACTAAATTAACCTGTGGCTAGTTTAGGTCTGCAAGCATCTACATCACTACTGAAATTTGATGGAGACTCACTCCATGATACTACAATAGTCTGGCCCAGCCTCTTCATTGCACGGGTGTGCAATGAAGAGGTGGGCACTGACTAATACTATAATGGATGCATGTATCCATAATTTTTCTCATTTACAGATCCCTCTACCTCAATCTGTTACTGGTAGATACAATCACTCACTCACAGCAGTCACAATGTCTCCACACTGTGTGTGGCTAGTAATCATTGGAGGATGCGAAGAAAAGTATGACTTCAATTTGATGACAGGGGATTCATATATCACTGATATTAATAGACTAATAATGATAGCTGAGTTAGGTAAGATAATTATTACCATACACAGATTTGATTTGACCGATCAGATTGCTTTGGTGGAGGTTTCTAAATCACTTATATGTGACTACTGCAGGAAATTATTTACAAACCTTCAGAAACATGTTATAACAATTAAACCAATTGTTAAACCAGTTAAACATGTTTCTAAAACTGTCCATTATCAAGCTTGATTGATTTTACTTGTCTTGCTTGTTAGATACATGCATACATGTGCTGTATGATACAATGTATGTGTCAAATGTAGTCTTATTATTAGCAGCGTTTTCAAATGTACATGGTAGAAGTTGGTTACCCACCTCTGTATTGGTTTCAATGGATGAACTGCATCATCCGATAGAAACCCTGTACCTCAGTGAGTGTACTTATGCTTATTTCCATAGACCCATAGGTGCACACATGCATAACAAACAATATTACCATATACATGTAGCTGGGTTTTTTCAAGGATCAAGGAAAGCAAATTTTTCAAATTTTGTAGATTATCGAATATTTACAAGAGTAAGTTCTGTGCCAATCAATTTAATGCTGAATAGTGAAAATTTGTGAAAAGTAAAATATTATTTCCTGAACCTCATAAAAAAACTGCTATACAGTATCAGACAGTCAGAGAAATTAGCATGTTTGTAATGCCAGCCTTAATACGTGGGCAGAGTCTCAGAGCAACAAAAAGGAATCTTATCAAAACAAGAGGGCAAAAATCAATTATTAAATATCGACTAATAATAATTAATGATGTATAATCAATCAGTCGTTGCATGTTCATGCTAATTAGTTTGGGAGGGTAATATGTAATAGCATAGT
>NW_003548442.1:0-1695 GCF_000090795.2 Amphimedon queenslandica | reverse complement strand
CTTACCTTACGCTAACTTTGCAGTGTAAATCCACCTTAAGTCACTAAGCATTATCAAGACTGGCATTATTGATACTGCAATAATTTGTTAGACTGGCTATGTTACGATTTTTCAGGTTCTAAATTTGATGGCAATGAACTAATTATTGCAAATGAGAAATTAGAAGAAGAGAAACAGATCCTTACTGGTTAGTGGATCACCATCAGTACATAATAATGAGTTTATTAATGTAGAAGATAATGAGAAACTTAGAAATATAGTTGCTTATAATGAAGTGTATATAACTGAAATAGAAGAAGAGAAGAGACAAGTAGAAGACGAGAATAAACAAGCAAAGAAAGAAAAGGAGCAAGCAGAAGAAGAGAAGAGACGGTTAGAGGAACAATACCACATTGACAAACAAATCACTAAAGGTTAGAGTTGTCATCAATATGTGTATTGTAAGAGAGGATAATTATTTTAGAACTTAAAGCTAAATTTGCTGTTAATGATGTATACATAACTGAATTAGAGGAAGAGAATGAAAAATTAGAGAAACAATTTTGCAAAGAGAAACAGATCACTAAAGGTTAGATTATCAAATGTATATACATGTACATAATGTGAGAGAATATTTAGAACTTAAAACTAAAGTTGCTGATAATGAGAGATATACTGCCAAACTAATGAAGGAAAGGGAGCAAATCAAAGAGACTAGTTCCATTGGATTACAGTTTAACTACCTGATTCCTTCAATGGGTAAGAGTATTGTTGTGTGACTGACTGCTTTATACAAACATAGATAATTTGGAATGTCTAAGTGATGTCCAGGTAGTAGAGAAAAAGCTATTCTGTATTCAAAGTAACAAATCTCAACTGATGAATTGGGAGAAATATGGTCTAAGGATTGGAGTACAAGAAGACAGCTTACTGCCCTCTGAGACAGTAGAAGTAGCAGTGGTTGCTCTTTTAGGAGGGCGGTTCCAGTTTCCTCCGAATACTGTCCTAGTCAGTGCTGTGTATGCAGTATCACTCTCAAAGCCTCTCCTCAAGCAACTCAAGCTAGAGATACAGCACTGTGTTGATTTAACAGGACAACCAGATCTTGCACAATACTTAAAGTTTGCTATAGCTCCAATTGACACACCCAGCCTCCCTTACCAATTTTCAGTAGTTGATGGAGGTGAGTTTAGCTCTGATAGTGGATATGGATCCATTCAACGTAAAAAGTTTTGTTTGGTTTGTATACTTGGAGAAGAATGGACCAGTGAAGGAGGTAATGGTGTTCCCATAGTATCAGTTAATGAAGACACAGAGGAAGGAGAGGAGGAAGAGGAAGATCAGCAACCACAACAAGAGGAGAATGAGGAGGAGGAAGGGGAACAGCTACAACATGAGGATGAAGGAATTGAGCAACAGCTGGAGGTGAAAGAGGTGGAGGATAATGAACAGGAAGACATTCAGCAGGAACAGGAAGGAGAAAAACAGCAACCAGGGCAAGAGGACAATGAGGAGGAGGAGCAAGATGAAGAAGGAGACAAAGAGGGAGGAGATAATGATGATGATAGTGACAGTGATGATATCAGCAGTACTGCACCAGGGGTTAGTGGAGCAACATTTAAAGGTAAGTTAATTAGTGAGTCTTCTGATCATAACGTAATGTATTCCACTACTGAATAGAGTCTATTACAAAGGAGATTAGTCTCCAAACCAATA
>NW_003548441.1:4797-9130 GCF_000090795.2 Amphimedon queenslandica | reverse complement strand
GTAATGTACTGTACATGTAGTGTGAAATACAAATGATCATTTTACTATTATTTTAGCTATTCCTGTTCCTAATATCACATTCACTACTACTACTGGTAGATCACTGGGAGAGAGTTTAACTCTTGATTGTACAGTTGATGTGCTAAATGAACTATACAATATTAGTGTTAATATCAGTGTAGTAAAAAATGGAGAACTCATTACTAGTGCTACTGGATCTGGTGATACTACAGCAATGATTATGATTGATTCATTAAGGTCATCTGATGCTGGAGACTATCAATGTATTGTTAATATCACTCAATCTGATATAGACTATGAATTTAATGGAATGGAAACTTCCCAAGTGATACTTACATGTATGTTAATTGGAGTAATTTATATCATGTTTTATTTATTTATTATTTTTATAGCACCAACTCCTTCAGTTAATGTTGAGTATAATGCTACTGGACATTTAGTAGATGGAGAATTAATAGAAGGACAGTTTCTTGATATTATGTGTATAGCTGACATCAGTCAATATATTGATACTAGTGTTAGTGTTACTATGAGTTGGAGGAGAAATAACACTGTACTGACCAATGGAAGTGATTTTACTATCAGTCCTCCAGTTATGACTAATAATCAGTACACTGGTGTGTTACGTATTAATAGTTTAAGAGATGAAGTTGATAATGGTGCTAGTTATAATTGTTCAGTTAGTGTGACTCCTAATACTCCTTTTATAATAGCAGGGAATGATAATAGCAGTGCAGTTACATTGACTGTAGCAAGTAAGTGAAGTGATTAATATTAATAACCCATATTTAAATGCAAATCTTTAATAGGGTTTGATGTCAATCATGTTGATATAAGTATCAATATTCCTTCTGTTCCTGTTGCTGGTGATGTATTCAATTTATTTTGTGTTATAATTGCACCTCCTAATTTTGTTGAGAATCTTACTAGTGTCAGATGGACTTACGATTTAGAAGCATCTCGAGATGTGACTAGTGAAAACAATGATGCTACACTAGTACCAGTTGTTAGAAATGAAAATATATTGACCAGTGTACTTACACTTGATCCAGTGAAGACATCTGATGCTAGACAATATTACTGTCAAGCAACAATTCTAGTATTTGGTATTATAGATCGTACTAACAAAGAATTAACTGTTCACAGTTAGTTTTAATTATTTATTTATTATTTAAAGCAATTATTCTCTTTATAGTATCTCCTCCCAGTGTATCAATAGTTGCTGATCCTCCAACTGGTCCAATATATGAGAGTACAAGTTACTTCCTAACATGTACAGCTACAGTAAACACTACAATAGTGGATACACCAGTAACTGCTAGTGTAGTATGGAGTGATCCTAGTGGTAATGTAATACCAACTAATGAAGCAAGACGTCAAGTGATACCTCCAACTGGTAACAGTCTTGTAAGCATGCTATTGTTTCAACCTATTGATACTGGTCTTAATAATGATGGAGGAACATATACCTGTCAAATGATCATCAATTCTGGTAATTCATTAATAGCATCAAGTCAACCTACTAATACTACCCTTCCTGTTACTGTTGAAAGTAAGTTACAAAAATACTTGTACTTCTCTTTTCTCTTATTCTCACTTCTTTTTTTCTTGTTTACTTTTTTATCCTTTTTTATTTTATCAATCATCTTATTCTTATTAGGTCTGCCTCCAATGACAGTAAATTTCTCATCAGTTGGTTCGTTTGAAGTTGGTCAAAGTCTAACTATAACATGTACCATAACAACAGTTGAGAGATTAGTAGTAACACCAATGATTACTTTCATTAAAATGAATGATACAGATATGGAAATGCTCTCTAACTTAAATAAACCATACAGTATCACAACAGATGATACTAGTTCAGTTACTAACTATACTCTAATACTGGATCCAGTGAGGTTTGAAGATGCTGGAATGTATACATGTATGGCTGAGTTTAATGTAACTGGTTTTAATAATACCAATGATCCTAGCACTGCTACTTATGACTATCAAGAGGCTAGTGATACCTTCATTTTGATAGTTGACTGTAAGTTGCTTTACTGTAGTTATAAAATCTATACTGTAATAAAGAATTAATTAAATTTAAGTCATCAAATACTTAATTTCTACCTTTTTACAGTTCCACCAGTGATTGTTACCATATCAAAGGAACATGATGATACATTATATGCAGGGACACCATTCTTCATTAAATGTGACATAATGTTAGATCCATTAGTTACTATACCAGTGACTGTCACTAATCAATGGACACATGATGGTACTAATGTTCCTATGGGTTCATCTGACGCTACTATTACTGAGGGTCTCAATATGATCAGTACATTACATTATAATGCAACATTAATGTTCTATCCATTGGATAATGCTGATGATAGTGGAATGTATACTTGTAATGTTGAAGTGACTGCTCCTAATAGTTACATGTATCTCAGGAATACATCAGCTAGTGCTAATACTTCTATTGCAGTAAATGGTAAGTATTGCTAGTGTCACTTTCTTGCTTTGTTTTATTTCCTACCTTTTCTTCTTTTCCTCCCTCTCATTACAGCTACTCCAGTGCCAGTATTAGAGATAGTGTCTATGGGTGTTGGTGAACCTGGTGAAGAATACATGTTAAATTGTACAGTGACAGTTGTTGATAGACTCATAGTCCCACCAGTGATAACATGGACTAAGAGATCAGCTAACAATGTTATTAGTGTACCTCCAGTTCTTATGACTGTATCTAATGTAATGAGTTCTCTTTATTTAAACTTCTCTTCTCTCAATACTTCTGATGCTGGTCTGTATACTTGTGAAGCCTCCATTAATGTTAGTCAGATATCCATGGTAGCAAGGAGTAATGAATCTTGGAATTTATCATTAAAAAGTAAGCAGTACTAAGCACTCTATGTTTATAATTGTACATGTAAATTGCACTTTAGTGTGTGCGTCATTATGTATTTATGCATATGCTGATTACATTGTCATTTCTTAAGTAAATTTGAATCACAAGAGTAAGACTTTGGTCATTTTGAATTCTATTTGCCCTTGTTTTTATTACTTTTTTGACAAATTAACAGAGTGATTGAATCCTACCCAATCTTTTTAAAAATATTTCTATAGCCCATGCTTTTTTCCTAAAGTGGCTCTAAAATGGCTCACTTTTTTATTAAATTTCTGAATACATATTGATGTACTTATGCAGTGTAGAAAGTTTGAGCTAATTTTGATATAAAATTTTTGAGTTATGGCCTTTTGAAAAATATTTTGTGGGAAATGTATTGTGATTTTTAACTTATTTTAATTGTGTGTGTGTGTGCTTGTTATTGCATTTTATACTAGTTTTTTATTTGATTACATCATCTACTTGTTTCTTTCAATAATTGTTTTTAATATTTTAGTTCCCATTCCATCTGTTGATGTGAATCGATCAAGAGAGAATGATTTCTTAGCCAGTAGTAACCTGATACTAACATGTGATATCAGTGTTGATCCTAATGTTGATACACCATTCACTGTTAATGTAACCTGGAACATGACTGATCAACAAATCATAAGTGGCAGTGATTTTAGAAATAAGAGTGATTCTAATTCAATGATGCTTGCTGATAGAAATCGTGTTAATATCAGCTCTGTTATGATGACATCAAGTTTTAATGAATATAAATCAACACTTAATTTCACTACATTGAGCAGTATTGAGGATTCGGGAACATATACATGTATTGTTACTATAGTACCAGCTCCAATTTATGAATATGTTATGACTTCTGACACTAACTGTATGAGTGCTAGCTTCATTGTAACTGGTAAGCATAATTCATGTATATTAATCAGAGTTGTTCACAAAGCATTGTACATGGATTTTGGGGCAACTTTAAAAATTCATAAATAATTCATTTTGATAGGAATCAGCTTAAACTTGCTGCACAGCATAAAAACATGTATATGCAACAGAAAAAATATTATAAAAGTGGAAAAAAATTTTCTATTCATTTTTGGCAAAAATTAGCCAAAACCCTTATTGTACAGAGGCTTTGGCCCAAATTTTGAGTAATACTTACAATTGTTATCTAGATTTATTAATAATTATTAATTAAAAAATAAGCAAAAGTGCAACCAATACCGTTAGCAAATTGCAAATATTAATTTTGTCTACTTAAAATTAAGTTTTAAGGCAATTCAAAATTATAATAATTAACAGAAGCATTTAATGTTCACAAACATTTGATGTTTATTATTTTCATTCTTTATATTTGATTTGTTTTGTAGCCATTCCTGATCCTAATATTACATTTACTGCTACTACTGGTAGATCACTGGG
>NW_003548441.1:0-4787 GCF_000090795.2 Amphimedon queenslandica | reverse complement strand
AGATTTAATTGTACAGTTGATGTGCTAGATGACCTATACAATATTAATGTTAATATCAGTATAGTGAAGAATAAAGGACTCATTACTAGTACTGCTGGATCTGGTGATGCTACAGCAATGATTATAATTGATTCAATAAGGTCATCTGATGCTAGAGACTATCAATGTATTGTTAATATCACTCAATCTGATATAGACTATGAATTTAATGGAATGGAAACTGCCGAAGTGATACTTACATGTATGATAATTCATATCATGTTTTATTTATTCATTATTTTTATAGTACCAACTCCTTCAGTTATTGTTGAGTATAATGCTACTGGACATTTAGTAAATGGAGAACTAGCAGAAGGACAGTTTCTTGATATTATGTGTATAGCTGACATCAGTCAATATATTGATACTAGTGTTAGTGTTACTATGAGTTGGAGGAGAAATAACGCTGTACTGACCAATGGAAGTGATTTTACTATCAGTCCTCCAGTTATGACTAATAATCAGTACACTGGTGTGTTACGTATTAATAGTTTAAGAGATGAAGTTGATAATGGTGCTAGTTATAATTGTTCAGTTAGTGTGACTCCTAATACTCCTTTTATATTAGCAGGGAATGATAATAGCAGTGCAGTTATATTAACTGTATCAAGTAAGTGAATTGATTATATTTTTATGCCATGTTATGCAAATTTTGGTAGAGTTTGATCTCAATCATGTTGATATAAGTATCAATATTCCTTCTGTTCCTGTTGCTGGTGATGTATTCAATTTATCTTGTGAAATAGTTGTACCTCCTAATTTTGTTGAGGATCTTACTAGTGTCAGATGGACTTACGATTTAGAAGCATCTCAAGATGTGACTAGTGAAAACAATGATGCTACACTAGTACCTGTTGTTAGAAATGGAAATATATTCACCAGTGTACTTACACTTGATCCAGTGAAGACATCTGATGCTAGACAATATTACTGTCAAGCAACAATTCTAGCATTTGGTACTGTAGATCGTACTAACAGAGATTTAACTGTTCAAAGTTAGTTCTAATTGTTATTTAAAGCAATTATTCTCTCTACAGTATCTCCTCCCAGTGTATCAATAGTTGCTGATCCTCCAACTGGTCCAATATATGAGAGTACAGGTTACTTACTAACCTGTACAACTACAGTAAACACTACAATAGTGAATACATCAGTAACTGCTAGTGTAGTATGGACTGATCCTAGTGGTAATGTAATACCAACTAATGAAGCAAGACGTCAAGTGATACCTCCAACTGGTAACAGTCTTGTAAGCATGCTATTGTTTCAACCTATTGATACTGGTCTTAATAATGATGGAGGAACATATATCTGTCAAATGATCATCAATTCTGGTAACTCATTAATAGCATCAAATCAAGCCAGTACTACCCATAATGTTACTATTCAAAGTAGGTTACAGTATTATATAAAAATGATTACTGTTCCTCCTTGGTCCCGTCACTCTCCCCTCTTTTTTACTCTTTAACCAGATCTTCCTCCAATGACAGTAAATTTCTCATCAGTTGGTTCAGTTGAAGTTGGTCAGAGTCTAACTATAACATGTACCATAACAACAGTTGAGAGATTAGTAGTAACACCAATGATTACTTTCATCAAAATGAATGAGACAGATTTTGAGATCCTCTCTAACTTAAGCATTACAACAGATGATACTGGTTCAGATACTAACTATACTTTAATACTGGATCCAGTGAGGTTTGAAGATGCTGGAATGTATACATGTATGGCTGAGTTTAATGTAACTGGTTTTAATAATACCAATGATCCTAGCACTGCTACTTATGATTATCAAGAGGATGGTGACAGTTTTACTTTGACCTTTGACAGTAAGTCAACTATTATGCTATGCTCTACTTAAGTGTGTAAACTGTATGCATCGATTCATAAGCTTATTATAATTGATATTTTGATTTTAAATTTACACTAAATTTTATAGTTCCGCCAGTGATTGTTACTATATCAAAGGAATGTGATGATACATTATATGCAGGGACACCATTCTTCATTAATTGTGACATAATGTTAGATCCATTAGTTACTATACCAGTGACTGTCACTAATCAATGGACACGTGATGGTACTAATGTTCCTATGGGTTCATCTGATGCTACTATTACTGAGGGTCTCAATATGATCAATACATTACATTATAATGCAACATTAATGTTCTATCCATTGGATAATGCTGATGATAGTGGAATGTATACTTGTAATGTTGAAGTGACTGCTGCTTATAATTACTTGTATTTCAGGAATACATCAGCTAGTGCTAATATTTCCATCACAGTTCTTGGTAAGTAATGCTAATGTCACCATCCCTTCTTCTCTTCCATTTTTAAATTTTTCCCTCCCTCCTCTCATTACAGCTACTCCAGTGCCAGTCGTACAGATAGTGTCTATGGGTATTACTGAACCTGGTGAAGAATACATGTTAAATTGTACAGTGACAGTTGTTTATAGACTCATAGTCTCACCAGTGATAACATGGACTAAGAGATCAGCTAACAATGTTATTAGTGTACCTCCAGCTCTTATGAATATATCTAATGTAATGAGTTCTCTTTATTTGAACTTCTCTTCTCTCAATACTTCTGATGCTGGTCTGTATACTTGTGAAGCCTCCATTAATGTTAGTCAGATATCCATGGTAGCAAGGAATAATGAATCTTGGAATTTACCTTTAAAAAGTAAGATCACATCAATCATTTGGAACTTTACCATCATTGTTTCTGTTATAAATCATTTTAGTTACAATTCCATTCTTTTACCTACATGTAAGCCAATCAAAAGAATCTAACTTATTAGCTGGCAGTAACCTGATATTAACATGTGATATCTGTGTTGATCCTAATGTTGATACACCATTCACTGTTAATGTAACCTGGAACATGACTGATCAGCTAATTATAAATAGCAGTGATATATTAAACAATGGCCATCCAGATTCAATGATGCTTGTTGATAGTGATCGTGTTAATATCAGCTCTGTTATCATGAGATCAGGTTTCAATGAGTATAGATCAATTGTTAATTTCACTACATTGAGCAGTATTGAGGATTCAGGAACATATACATGTATTGTTACTATAGTACCAGATCCAGCTTATGAATACGTAATGAGTTCTGATATTAATTATACAAACATAAACTTAACTGTGACTGGTAAGCTTTAATTATTGGAGACCTAATTTAATATTTTAATGCCTGAAATATGTATCACTAACATTTTAACTTTATTTTCTAGATCCAATGATTGGAAGTTTTTCTGCTTCCCCTGACTCATTTCTTAGTCTGGAG
Source organism: Amphimedon queenslandica (assembly GCF_000090795.2). Taxonomy (NCBI): domain Eukaryota; kingdom Metazoa; phylum Porifera; class Demospongiae; order Haplosclerida; family Niphatidae; genus Amphimedon; species Amphimedon queenslandica. Next base: position 1,448 of record NW_003548441.1, on the reverse strand, counting down.
ACATCATGTCCTGATTCAGACCCATATGATAACTTCACTCTTACCTGTACAGCCACTAAACCAACCATAGTAATACCAAACCTGGTATTAGCATGGACACATAATGGTACAATAGAAACTGGTACTGTGACTACTACTGGAGGAAATATGACTACCACTGTTACTAATACATTGAGTTTTGACTCCAGTACTGCTTCTGATTCTGGTACTTATAGATGTACTGCTAGTATTACTATACTTGATTCTACTGATATTATCACTACTAGTGAGGAAAGTATTGTGGCTATAAAATGTAAGTATAGATGTAAATGTAAGTAATCCTCTCACCTCAATTCCTTATTTAATTTATAGCTCAGAGACTACCTGTTCCTGCTATTAATGTAACAGCTACTCCAGGAACAACTACTGCTGCTATATCATTCATAATACCTAACATTGCCTATACACCTGAAACCTACAGTGTTAAGTATACTGGAGCAATCTTACAAACAACAGAAGCAACTTCTATTATAAGAATGAGCTCCAGCAACATTTCTGCAATTAGCCAAGAATTTACAATCATGTTGGCTGGCCTTGAGGAAGATAACACTTATACATATACAGTTGATTCTACCAATTGTCTTGGTACTACTAGTACTGTAGAGATGAGCTTTAGAACACTTCCAGCAAGTAAGTAAAATACTTATTTGATTAATTTTCTCTAAATTACAGTGCCGGTTGCTTCTCCAATAAATTGTACTAATATAACATTCTTGCCATATAATGTCACACTTACCTGGACTGCACCAGTACTAATAGATCAAAATGGAGCACCAGTTGGTTATAATTTAACATGCATGAATACTAATGGTGTATCAGTCGGTGGATTGCACCCAACACAATCTTCAACAAACACAATGCTCACTATTACTGATGTTATGCCTTTTACTGGTTACACTTGTTCTCTGTCATTTATTAATGTAGTAGGAGAAGGACCCTCTACCCAGTGTACTTTTGAAACAGCTCAAAGTGGTAAGCACAATATTTTGTGGAATACTTTACTAATTATTTGTTGTAGTGCCATACGACTCTCCCCAAAATTTTACTTCCATTCCTGATCAAACTTCTGTCTTATTTTCATGGATAGAACCATCCAGTACTAATGGAGTTATTATTAATTATAACTTAACAGTAACTAATCTGGATGAATCAAAATCAATGTCTTTCATTATTGAAGGGAATCCTAACCAAAAATTTATTGACCATAATGTTAACGATTTTGGTCCATATCAGAATTACACTGCTAGTGTTAGTGCTAGTACAATTATTGGATATGGACCAGTGGCTACTACTGCAGGAAGAACACTACCAGACAGTAAGTATATTATTATGATACATTTATTAAAATACAATACACAGTTCCTAGTTCACCTCATCTGGTAGTGTCTCCAGTTGTCATTAATAGTTTA
>NW_003548440.1:7744-9134 GCF_000090795.2 Amphimedon queenslandica | reverse complement strand
GTGGTCTGTCTCCAGTGACAGTCGGTGATATCCATTGTCCTAAAAATATCAATAATAATAATTAGTGTGAATGGAATGCATTGGGTGGAGCAAACTAGTTGATATTTCTTTGATCATATTATCAAATAATTAGGAGTGACAACCATGAACAAACAAGCAAGCAATTCTCAATGCAACCAGTCTGAGTGGAGAACCACCAAATAACAATACTTCATTATATTAATATAAACTGTATGTGCTCTGACCTGTTGAGAGTTTATAGAAATGGATCTCATTACATCGTTGATAACCAGAAACTAATCTTTCACCATTGTATTGGGCACCAGGTTGTTTGGGTGTATTATTAGATGTTGATCCATATCCTCCAATTACTACAAGATAGTCCTCACTGTTCACTTTTATTGCTATCATGTCACAGAGGTGCTTCATCCTAGGACCATGATGAGATGTAGTAGGAGAGAGTTCCTTCCAATTGAAGGTATCAACATTAAAACTGTATAAAATATTATATAATATTTATCAGTAACTATTATGTTTACCTGTATAAACTATTATGATTACACTTATCATGATTACAATGGCCTCCGAAATAAAATATTTCCCTTCCAATGGCAGCAGCTGCATAGCTAACAACACCCAGTGGAGGGTTACCAGTGGTAGGTTTCTGCTCCCACCTATCAGTCCTTAGGTGACACACCTCCATCACAGAACACATTGATTTCTTCTCTTCATTATTATGTACTGCTAGTCTCGCGTAGCCAGGAGTCTGGCTACGCGAGACTAATGTACTGCAGGGAGACCAGGCTGGTCCCCACCCCACATGTACAGGTAGTTTCCTACCCGTACAGTGGAGTGTCCATACTTCCCCACTGGTTGATAGTCTATAGATAACAAGAGGTAACAGTAACTGAATGATACACTAATAGTAACAACACACGAGTCATAATCAAGTATAAACAAAATACTGACCTGGTGCTTTGGCTGCCATTTTAATTGGAGATAACGCCCTTCTATGACGTCAGATAATAAATGTGTGGCATTAATTAACATTGTCAGAAATAAAATTTTAATACTCAATGAAAAATTTTTTAAATAATTATTTTACAGATATTGCTGGATGCTGTATATTGCTGTAGCAGACAACGTTCAGTAAGATTCTCTTCTATCCTCAGGTTGAACAGGTTGAGATGCTTCCCATTCTCTTCTCCTTTCTTGTAGTTTCTCTTGATACTGGTCCAGAGGTATTATACTAGTAGACCAATCATTATTACTAGTATATCCTATACAGTAACACAATATTATTATAATCAATTATTTGAGTTAGTTAATAAGCAAATCTACATGTACATGTACTCACTGAGTTCAATAACTGCTGGATCACTTATGATTG
>NW_003548440.1:5537-7243 GCF_000090795.2 Amphimedon queenslandica | reverse complement strand
ATAATAATAATAATTTAGTGTACATGTACATGCATACATGTATGTACTTTGTTGCTAAAAATAGATACAAAACGATATAACACGTTACTAAAAATACCCACCAACAAATACAATATGTACAAATGATAATGTCTTGATTTGATGAATCAATGGCATTTTAACCACCACACCTCCTTTACCTCTGATTTTCTCGACAATTTCTGCATAATCATCATCCTAGCACTGCTCCCTAATATGGAGACCATGGACTTCTTGTTACCATTGTCATCACCTGTGGATTGATAATTGGGAGGAGCTAGTTAATACAAAATTTGGGCATGTACTATAGTACAGTGTCTTTGGCAAAATTTTGTCAAAAATGGCAACAAGAGATTTCTTTATTTTTATATTTTTTTTTCTGATGCGTATACATGTTCTTATGTTAAGTACAAAGTTTGAACTGATTCCAATCAAGTTTGGATTTTTTATGAATTTTAAAAGTTGCTCCAAAATTGGGCCAAAGTCCCTGTACTATAGTACAGGGATTTTGGTCAAATTTCGCCAAAAACGAAAAGTAGAGAATTCTCCCTTTTTATAATTTTTCCTGATACATATAAATGTTTTTATGTTGCGTAGAAAGTTTGAGCTGATTCTGATCAAATTTATATTTCTTATGAATTTTTAAAGTTGCTCCAAAATCGGGTCAAAGTCCCTGTACTATAGTACAGGGATTTTGGTCAAATTTCGTCAAAAATGAAAAGTAGAGAATTCTCCATTTAAAAAAATTTTCCTGATACATACACATATTTTCATGCTGTGTAGAAAGTTTGAGCTGATTCCGATCAAATTTGAATTTTTTTACAAAATTTCGAAGTTGCTCCAAAATCAGACCAAAGTCCCTGTACTACAGTACAGTGTCTTTGATCAATTTTCATTCAAAATGCACAGGTGACAATTCCCCATTGTTATCACGTATACATGTACATACAAAGTAATCCTTTCCCTCTCTCTCTTTCTCTTACCGTCCACAATACAAAGGTTAGGGTCTTTATTTTGACTTGAGGAGTAGCCCAGAGCAGCTGAGGTTAGGAGACTAGGGAGGACTGGAGCAGCATTAGGAGGGAAGAGAGGAAGGGGAGGGGTCAACACCTACACAACAAAAAAAAAAAAAAAGAATTGAAAAGGTTAGATTAGAATTACAAAATAATTAAAATACATGTACATATTGTCTACTAACTTATTACAACTACAATGTATTAGCAACCAAGGCCAGTTATTTATAAGCAACCTTTACTATTATTATATTAAATAAATAAATAAATGATTATAAATTCATAATTAAAGGCACTTTTTACTGAGTCTGATATAGCTATTACATTGAAGTACCCATTACATTAACTAAATCTACTTTTTACTAGCTAATTATCATACTAATTACTAGGGGCTTCCCTGTCCCACCCTCAGGAACTGTCCCCCCAGATCAAACAGGTTCATTGATGAGATGCCATCAGCTGCACTTTTATGATTCTCGTAATCAATGAAGCCCCACCCCCTGTGCTTCCCTGGGGCCGTGTCTGGGGCTAGCTCAACTTTCTTGATCTTACCAAATGCCTCAAAAACACTGAGAAAGAAAAAAATTAATTAAATTAATCAGAAATATAATAATAAAATCAATAACTAATCCATGGTGTATAATGCAGAAAATGAAATAAATTCTGAACTTGAGG
>NW_003548440.1:0-3091 GCF_000090795.2 Amphimedon queenslandica | reverse complement strand
ATTAGCACTGCTGACATCTCTATGTAGTATAGGATGAGGCTTGAAGAGATGAAGGTAATTGAGAGCACAGGCTACATCTAAACTGATGCTCAGTATCGCAGGATAGGCCACTCCTCCACTCTCTAATTCCTTTCTTAGGCTCGTCGGCATTAGCTCTGTCAGGATGATTGGATTACCCTCTGTAGTCGCTCCTATGAACTGAAGGAGGTTAGGATGACGTATTTTAGAAGCAATATTCATTTCACGAGAGAATGTCCCAATGTTATAAGGAGAGATGATGACTTCGTAGAGACACTTTGCAGCAACCTTCAGACCACGAAAACCAGCCACTTTCACCTCTCCCCATCCTCCTTTACCAAGGACTACCTCTGTCATTGTAATCTCTCTTCTATTCACTACCCAGGAAGACTCTGCCACATGTATCTGCTCTTCAAGTTGTCTCTCTCTTTGTTGGAACTCTCTCTCTCTTTCCTCAAGCTGTTGCTCTCTTTCTTGAAGCTGTCGTTGAAGATCCTGTTCTCTTTGCTGGCCACCTTCTACTTGCCTTTGAAGCTGTCGCTCTCTTTCTTGAGATTCTCTCTCTCTTGATTGAACTTGCTGCTGTGCTTGTTGAAGTTGCTTCTGAAGATCCTGTTCCCGTTCCCTGCCCTCTTGAATTTGCCTCTCTCTTTCTTGCTGTGCTTGTTGAACTTGTCTCTCCTTTTCCTGAAGCTGTTGTTGTAGTCTGTTTCTAACTTGTTCCTTTTCTCTTCTCTCCTCCTGTAATTCCCTTTCCCTTTCTTGTAGTACACGTGTCAGACGGTCTATTTCTCTTCTATCCTCAGGTTGAACAGGTTGAGATGCTTCCCATTCTCTTCTCCTTTCTTGTAGTTTCTCTTGATACTGGTCCAGAGGTATTATACTAGTAGACCAATCATTATTACTAGTATATCCTATACAGTAACACAATAATTGAATTAATGACAAGTACATGTACATGTATAATAATAATAATAATATTACTATATTGTCGTATTATATTCAATATGTACAAATTGTGTATATTCAATACATTTGTATTTATGCACTCACTGAGTTCAATAACTGCTGTATCTCTGTATAATGTGCCTCCTCCAAACACAATTATCCAGTTAGTGGTTGGAGTCACACTCCAAACTGAGAGAGAATGATAACATCTCTTAGTGACATTGTCTGGTATATTAACCTATAAAAGAAAAAATATTTTGTAAAAGAATTATTATTCATTCTCTTGTATATTGTTCTGTTCAATCAATAAAAATGATTCTATTCCTCAATACTGTATTGTGTATTATACAAACCACACCCACAAACTATAAGCCACACCCTAAACCAATATAGTGTTGTATTATTAATGTGAACCATTCTTTCAGTAATTATTAATTATTTACATTATAACATACATAAGTACAATACTTGATTACTAGTACATAATAATAATAACCAGTTATGATGTATTGTTATTATATTATAATATACTTACCAGTTCCTTCCATGATTTATTGTTAATATCAAATATCCAAATATCAGGAATAGAAACAAATATATCTGCTCCACCCACCACTAGTAGGTGTGGTCCTGAGCTAGTGTTAATCAATACACTGGAATGAGCACGTCTTTCCTTAGGCCATTGTCCTGATCGTCCAGGATTAGATAACTTTGTACAATTCTAAAATAATAAAATAAAAACTTAATTATCATAAACCACACCCACACACTCAGTGTAATGAATAATAATACACACATACAATACATCATTAATTAATAATTAATGTAATTATACTAATAATACACTCACCACTGATGTATCAGTAAAATTAAGAATATATACATTGTTACTGTCTCTATTAGCAGTTTCACCTCCAAATAATATAGCACTGGAATTATTAATTGATGTTAAAGTGAAGTCGTGAATAGGAGGTGGTCTGTCTCCAGTGACAGTCGGTGATATCCATTGTCCTAAAAATATCAATAATAATAATTAGTGTGAATGGAATGTATTGGGTAGAACAAACTAGTTGATATTTCTTTGATCATATTATCAAATAATTAGGAGTGACAACCATGAACAAACAAGCAAGCAATTCTCAATGCAACCAGTCTGAGTGGAGAACCACCAAATAACAATACTTCATTATATTAATATAAACTGTATGTGCTCTGACCTATTGAGAGTTTATAGAAATGGATCTCATTGCATTGTTGCTGAACTCCATCACTGTACTGGGCACCAGGTTGTGGTGGTGTATTATTAGAAGATGGTCCCTTTCCTCCAATTACTACAAGATAGTCCTCACCGTTCACTTTTATTGCTATCATGTCACAGTGGTGCTTCATCATAGGACCATGATGAGATGTAGTAGGAGAGAGTTCCTTCCAATTGAAGGTATCAACATTAAAACTGTATAAAATGATATATAATATTTATCAGTAACTATTATGTTTACCTGTATAAACTATTATGACAACAATTATCATGATTACAATGGCCTCCGAAATAAAATATTTCCCTTCCAATGGCAGCAGCTGCATAGCCCCTAACACCCAGTGGAGGGTTACCAGTGGTGGGTTTCTGCTCCCACCTACCAGTCCTTAGGTGACACACCTCCATCAAAGAACACATTGATTTCTTCTCTTCATTATTATGTACTTCAGGGAGACCAGGCTGCCTCCCACCCCACATGTACAAGTAGTCTCCTACCCGTACAGTGGAGTGACTATTCCTCTTCACTGGTTGATAGTCTATAGATAACAAGAGGTAACAGTAACTGAATGATACACTAATAGTAACAACACACGAGTCATAATCAAGTATAAACAAAATACTGACCTGGTGCTTTGGCTGCCATTTTAATTGGAGGTAACGCCCTTCTATGACGTCACATAATGAATGTGTGGCATTAATTAACATTGTCAGAAATAAAATTTTAATACTCAATGAAAAATTTTTAAAATAATTATTTTACAGATATTGCTGGATGCTGTTTTTCTGTAGCAGACAACGTTCAGTGAGATTCTCTTCTATCCTCAGGTTGAACAGGTTGACATGCTTCCCATTCTCTTCTCCTTTCTT
>NW_003548439.1:4242-9134 GCF_000090795.2 Amphimedon queenslandica | reverse complement strand
AGATGAAGAGATACAGCAACTCATCAAGAGCCTTGACACTGCCCTGAGGCGACAATCAAAAATAAACCAGCACTAAGAAGAACACCTCCACATCAGAAAAAAGACTGAGAGACTTTAAAATACATTTTTGTGACTATTCATGCATGCATGTATGTACTCATAGCTATAATATACATAATCATTATCATTAAACTTTATTTTAACATAACAATATACTAGTACTGGATTATAATGGTGAGATACTAGGGGAGAGAGAGAATGAAATAGAGCAACAGGGATTACAAAGAATTGATAATGGTGTGATAATTGTAAGCCTTTCTTGGAGTGCAAATATTTTTTCTCACTTCTTCCAGCAGAAAAAGAAATGTAATATCTCATACATGTAAAATAAACATGCAGTTTAAATGTGGTATAATTAAATATAGTACAAGGTGATTTATTGGCGAAAGTAATATTTGGCGAATTTACCTGTGGAAAGTTAATGGCAAATTTTATATTAGCAATTTTGTGCCACGTGCCATTGAGCATGCTCAGATTGAAACAAAATGGCTGATTTTATATAGGCAATTTCTTCATAGAACCGCTAATCGCCAATATTAATTCCTCGCCAATAAATCATCTTGTATGGTAGTCGGTAGCTGACAATATAAAAAGGTGACTCTATAAGGTGATATGCTCTTACTTCTTCTTGTTCTCAGAGAGTGTGGTCAGTATGGGTACACTGGAGAGTCTGCCATTGAGAGATTCAAAGGCATTGGTTTGAGGAAGGAGCATCAGTAGGCCATACATAGTCTGGACTAGGTTAGGATACTGGTTTGGTGATAATAACTGTAACCTTAGGACTGTAAAAAAATGGATAGTTACATCAATATGTATCAAAAAATGTAATAAAAATTTGGCATAATTTCAGAGCCATTTTTCAGAAAAACTATGGGCTATAGCCTTAGGTATTTTTTAGAATCTTGGTATTTTGTTAAAATGGCCGTAACTTAATAAAATTAAGTTGGAATTAGCTCAAACTTGCTACACAGCATAAGTACATCAATATGCATCAGAAAATGTAATAAAAATTGGGGGGGGGGGGGTGATTTCGGAGCCATTTTTTGAAAACCATGGGCTACACCGCTACAGCCTTGGGTATTTTTCAGAATTTTGGTGTTTTCTTAAAATGGCTGTAACTTGAAAAATTTAAGTCGGAATCAGCTCAAACTTTCTACACAGCATAAATACATCAATATGTACCAGAAAATGTAATAAAAATTTGGGGTGATTTCGGAGCCATTTTTTGAAAAAAACCATGGGCTATAGCCTTGGGTATTTTTCAAAATTTTGGTGTTTTCTTAAAATGGCTGTAACTTGAAAAAACTAAGTCAGAATCAGCTCAAACTTTCTACACAGCATAAGTACATCAATATGTATCAGAAAATGTAATAAAATTTGGGGTGATTTTGGAGTCATTTCTTGAAAAAAACCATGGGCTATTATAGCCTTGGGTATTTTTCAAAATTTTGACATTTTCTTAAAATGGCCGTAACTTAAAAAAATTAAGTTGGAATCAGCTCAAACTTTCTTCACAGCATAAGTACATCAATATGTATCAGAAAATGTAATAAAAATTTAGGGTGATTTCGGAGTCATTTTTTGAAAAAACCTACTAATTTCACTTATAAACTCATTACTACTGATTTCTGATCCTATTTCAAATTCATTTTATTATTATTATTATGGGCTATAGCCTTGGGTATTTTGTCAAAATTTTGACATTCTCTTAAGATGGCCGTAACTTTAAAAAATTAAGTCGGAATCAGCTCAAACTTGCTACACAGCATAAGGGCATCAATATGTATCAGAAAATGTAATAAAAACTAGAGACAGAAGCATGTACACTCACAGGTAAATATTGGTGATTCTATTAGTTGGACTAGTCTATCAGTTTCTTGCAATACTTCTGAAGTGATCTCAATTTCACCACTAAACAACAAGAAATGAAAACAATTATTATTATTATTAATACTTACAATTTAGCTACTATGTTAGCTGCATGTTGATAATTCTGTGACAATAGACACAGAGCCACTGTAGCTATGGCATTGTGACACCAGCAGTCATAAAGACTCTTGAACAATATCCAACTGTCCTGCAAGAAAAAACACATGAAGTATTAACAATAATATCTGGAAAATATTATATTAAAATTCAAATGATATTATAAGGAGATAAATATTGCAATTGTTCACTATAGTATTCTCAGAGGTGGATTGATGTGAAGTGATGCAGTGAGATCAATGTAAACCAATGGGCAACAATCATGATTCAGCTGCTATGTGTTGGTATACCTTAAGCCTACTATTTTTAGCGTCTACTAAATTTAGCTATATTAGCGAGAGAGCTTTAAATCGCTAAATTAAATAGATGCCAAAATAATTATTATTCATTATAATGGTTATTATTTATAGTTAATTTGGTTAAAAACGCTAAAATTAGTAACGCTAAACATGACTTTTGCTGATTCCGCTAAAATTAGTAGACGCAAATAATAGTAGGCTTAAGGTAACTCTAGACTTTGATGGTCAATCTTTAATGTACGTGTACTTGTGTATGGTTTCTACTTGTGTATGGTTATTATTACTGTAACCACATTAATTACTGCTGATGCATGCACATTATTATGTAACGTTGTGTAACCTTAGAACTTTCTAGACTTTGTGGTTTCACTGGTTTTATGTATCATGCTTCTCAGGGGCGTATCTAGAAATTTGGAAAGGTAGATGCTGAAGGCACGCGAAGCGCACCGCAATTTTGGCCACACCCCTTTTTGCAGCGGTAAAACGGCATTTTTCTTTATTTTTGTGAATTACGGGTGTGGTCAAAATAATTTCAAGCATACTGGTACTTCTGACGACTTCTGATTGCTCCTTAAAGTACTGGAAACTGCTGAAATCATGATCAGGGGGCTAGATAACTTTGTTAAGAGGCTTGGTAGTGATGCAAAAGTCTAGGATTGGAGTAATTTTTTTTGAGCCCAGCCATGAGGGGGCGGGTGCTGAAGCCCCCTCAGCCCCTGCTGGATACGCCCCTGCTTTTTATTGATTTTTGTCAGTTGTTCAGTTGTTGTTCAGTAGTTTGCTTTGTTGTTGTTGTTCTCAGTAAAATAATCTAACACTATAGCTAGTGCGAACAAGATCAATGGGGATTATTATAGCAGCTGTTAGCTGTATTCATGTACATGTACATTGTACATGTGCACTTTCTGAGTTTTAGTATTACAGTATTAGGGACGAGTCAGGAGTTCAGGACCACACTCTTTCTCAAGCTATCTATTCACAGTCCCTTCTCTCAAAGATGGCTGCTTCAGGTATTGTAAAGCTTGTACTAGTATAGCTACATCCTTTTGTATCATTTAGTGAACTATAGTAAGGAGAATCCACAAGATCCTGTTAAAAGAGAACTAACTACAAGTAAATATTAAATAATTCTAATTTTCTGGCATTAAAACTCTTTGTTTTATATAAAGGTGATCATGGTACCATTATGGGACTGATTGACAAAGATATAGCTCCAAAATATAAAGAATTGGCTGTACAGTTCTGTATCCCTCAGGGCATAGTAGACACCATAGCCTACAATAACAGAAACAACTCAGCATGGCATGGACTAAATGATGTTGTTGCTGATTGGCTGAGAGGAAATACTGAAGTCTATGATGAAGGAGTTAAAGCTAATGTAAGGTGGCTGTATGATGCTGTCAGACAAATTAAGCGTAAGGACCTTGGAACCAAAATTGCCAAAGGTAGATCTATTTTTCTAAATATCTTTAAAATTGAATTTGATATCTCAAATGTTTACATACAAAATCCTTTCATAGAGTTTGGGATGCCAGAGCCTAGTGATTCGTCTACTCAAAAAGGTAGTATTGAAAACAAGAGATGATAAAATATTCCACAATCACTTGATCTTATTATCTCATTTCTGTAGCAGACAAAGGAGCAACTAGTACTGGAATAGAAGAGACTGATTCAAAGTAAATACTCTCTTACAATAAACAAGCATTTTTGTTTTTAAAGAGAAACACTTGGAAAATCAAGAGATGCCCAACATAATCCTGAGACAACAGCTGATGGTAGAGTAGTTACTCTTTGTGAATATCTTTATCTAATATAGACAAGGAACTTACTATGGCAGCAGTCATGAAGATATTTGGTTCTTCTGCTCATCATTACATGACAATAGGGGCTGGGTTGAATGTGAATACAGCTGATCTGATAGAAATGCAAGGAACAACAAATACCAAACTTCATTTGGTAATCCAGAGGTGGTTTGATGCTGATAGAGATGTCAATTGGGATACATTAATAAAACTGTGTGATGAGTTTCCTGATAAACTGGGCAAAGCAAAATCTAACCTTCTGGCATATATAAGTAAGTTAATATAACCCAATACTCAGTGGCTCTTGTGTGTGTGTATAACTGCCATAAATACTTAGCTCTACTTTACTAACGTAACTTAGCTGGCTATTACTTATATCTTCCATCTACTGTTTAGACAATAATGATAAGAAATTAAAAGTGAAAGCAGAAGATTAAATGAAGTCATGCCGTGGCAGTCTATATCAATTGATACATGACATTAGGATCTTTATATTTTAGTAAACTAAACTGACATTGTTAAAAATAGACTCTTAAACTATCTACAAGAAAAGACACATCATGTCAACTAATATGTATAATAGCAATAAAATAATAAGTAGAAAATTATTATTAAAATTTAAGTGATAATTATTACTAGTATCAAGAGTAAATTATTATCTACTCTTGCTAGTATGGATTGATGTGAAGTGATTAGAACACAAAAGGATACATAATCCAGCTGCAGCTAGCTCACGTGCACTGCT
>NW_003548439.1:1725-3110 GCF_000090795.2 Amphimedon queenslandica | reverse complement strand
GAAATTTTGGAAGGAGTTAAATTTGGCGAATTGCTAAATTTTGGTGATCGGCAAATTTTAATTTGGCAAATTTGTGGCCATGTGCCATTGTATAATGGCTCAAAATGGTGGATTTTATTTTTGGCGAATGGCTATCAAAACGCCACACTTAACTCCCTCCAAAATTTCCCACTATAGGGTATAAGAAATATAAGTGGATTCTACATGTACATATTCTGGTTCATGTACTTACTGGTCCGTCCATATTCTGGAGCTGCATACGAAGATCAAACAGTTCAGCAGAACTAAAGAGGATAGTGTTCAGTTCCCGTACCATCAGTGAAGCAAATGATAGTTTCTCTTCAGTTGACAGTATCTCAGCTAGAGTACAGTAGACTGCCTTAGCATCTACAAACACACACAAGTGCCTAATGGGAGGGAGAGGGAGAGACAAAGGGAGAGACAGACAGATAGAGAGATAGAGATAGAGAGAGACAGAGAGAGGGAGGGAGAGGGAGGGAGAGAGGGAGGGAGGAGTTTGAGTAATACATGTACAGTATAGTGTATACATGGATACGTATGCAAGTATTGTATACAAGGTTCCACTTCCGTCCCAAACTGAACTGGGATATAGTATACATGTACTGTAGCTAAAAAATCTGGATTCATAAAATTTGGCAAATTGTTTCTCAAATTTGGTAACTAAATTTAGACAAAATTCTGACTATGCACTACTAATGAGATGCCATAAAAATAGAACCGTTAATAATCACATTTTGTCAAAATTCACAAAATATAACCTCTACATGTACCATTACACAAGCACCATATATACAGTTAGAGTTACCTAATAATGAGACTCCCTTTGTTCTCTAGTAATATCCTGTCACTGTTGAACATTTTCATCAATTCAACCAGAAACAATTTAAAATATTTATTCAAAATAATAATGGCCGTACTCTCCTGCTCCTGACGTCCCTAGAATTGGAATATTAATAATAATGATAAGCCACACCCACTCCGCTACCTTTTTCTTGGTGGCTACAGGAACATCACACGTCTCATGACCAGCGTCTGACATTGATAGGGTAGCTATCACTTTGAGGGTTAAATTTAACACCTGAAGACAAGAAGAAAATACATTATTAATTAAAATTGATACCGTACGGGTATAAAATTTCGTGGGGTATTAAATTTCTCGGATTTCGTGGTTGACTTCTCAACCAGGAAAATTAATGCTATGGAAATGCTCACTGAGCATGCACAGCATGTGAAAATCAATGACCTAATGAAAGTGCACGTGAAAAAACGTGAAATTTAACCCCCTCGGAATTAACGAATTAAGAGCTTTTCACTAAAACACAAAATTTTATACCCTCGGAATTTTCTACCCGTACGGTATACTC
>NW_003548439.1:0-869 GCF_000090795.2 Amphimedon queenslandica | reverse complement strand
TAATAATAATAATAATAATAATAATAATAATAATAATAATAATAATAATAATAATAATAATAATAATAATAATAATAATAATAATAATGAGAAATTGAACTACATGTGTACATATACATGTACATCACTATAAAGCAAATGGAAGAAAATTTTGTCCATTGCCAATCCACCCACAATAATATTAACTAGTTATTAGTAGTTATTAATAGTTATTAACTAGTTATTAATAGTTATATTGGTAGTTATTAATATAATATTCTTACTCTCTTTGGTAGCTTGTCGTGTAACCATAGCAACCAGCGAAGCGTCTCCAGTTTAGTTTCTTGTTCAGTGAAGCTCATATGAGGCATGAGGACACCAAGCACAGTCAATAAACTGAACTTAACCACACCCACCTCTCCTGTATCAGGTCCCTCAGCATTAGAACCAACCTCGTTAATACCAGTTTGAGTGGGCGGGGTAGGTTGTGTGGGCGGGGCAGTTTGAGTAGGTGGGGCAGTTTGAGTAGGTGGAGTCACTTTGGTGGGTGGGGCAACATTTGTAGACGTCTTTGAGGTTTTTGGTGAGGTGGTTTTACTGGACACAACTTGTTTCCTGATTCTCGTTGGAGATGATTTCGGGGATTGCGTGGGCGTGATGTTAATCCCTGGTGATCCAGTCATGAGATTAACTTGAATCTGATCAGTGAGATCAGTGTTAGTGTCATCATCGTCAGTCGGAAGGATCAACTCTTTCAGTTTTCTATTAACATTTGAGGCCACTCGTCTAATGTCTGTTGATAAAATACCGTAGGTCGGGATATATTCGCGGCTGCTTATTTTCGCGATTTTTTCCCGCGCTCAGCAATTACCATGGTTACCAGATGCAAT
>NW_003548438.1:7725-9135 GCF_000090795.2 Amphimedon queenslandica | reverse complement strand
CAGAAGCATGCTAGTTTGGATAATTTAAATGCATTTAGGTGGCTATTAAAAACCGATTTATGAAGCACATACAGACACATCAAATGTCCATTATGTACATGTACATGTATTTACCAGTGAAAGTGTGAGGAGCAGTTAGGACATGTAACCACATCTTCACTAAACCTGAACAACAGATCCCTTGAATGACAAACACCACATCCTGTACCATTAGCTGAACATTTCTACATAAAAATATTACAAAATAACACGTTACTAGTCACATGTACATCATGCATGACTACCAATAGGAGGGGGGAAGCGGGAATTAGCAGTAGGCCCCCAATTAAAGGGGCCCCCAGTCTCAGGTTTATAGTGAACTCTTGGGGCTTGGGGGGCCTGATACAAACTTTAAAATACAACTTTCAATATTGATGAGATACATAATAGTTATGAAACAGTAAAGAGTGCTGTATGGCTGATAATGGCACGAGGGGTGGAGTCGAGACAGCCGATACAGCTACGTGTATAGCTTTGGATATTTTTGGAATTTTTTGAAATGGCTGTAACTTGAAAAATTGAAGTAGGAATCAGTTCAAACTTTCTTCACAGTATAAGGACATTAATATGTATCAGATAATGTGATAAAAATTTGGGGTGATTTTTCAGCTATTTTTTGGAAACTATAATAGCCTTAGGTATTTTTGAGAAATTTATGGCGTATTCTTAAAATGGCCGTAGCTTGAAAAATTGAAGTCAGAATCACCTCAAACTTCCTATTCAGCATAAGGACATCAATATGTACCAGAATATCTTATAAAATTTGGGACAATTTTTTGGCCATTTTTTGGAAAAAACCCTAGGCTATAGCCTTGGGTAATTTTCACAATTTAGGCATTTTCTTAATATGGCTGTAACTTGAAAAATTGAAGTCGGAATCACCTCAAACTTTCTACACATCATAAGGACATCAATATGTATTAGAAAATATAATAAATATTTGGGGTGATTTTTTGACCATTTTTTGGAAAAAATCAATATGGACTATAGCCTTGGGTATTTTTCAGAATTTTGGCGTTTTCTTAAAATGGCTGTAACTTGAAAAATTGAAGTCGGAATCACCTCAAATTTTCTACACAGCATAAGGACATTAATATGTATCAGATACATGTAATGTAATAAAAATTTGGGGTGATTTTGGAGCCATTTTTTGGAACAAACCATGGGCTATAGCCTTGGGTATTTTTCAGATACCCAATATATTTCCCAGTATCTCCAGTAGTGCTGGATCAGACACAAAGAAGAACCGAGGAATTTGTACATGTACATAGTTAGAGTATATACTGACCTATGAATAATAAACCCACCATATAATCATTAATGTACATGTACATGTTCATAGTAAAGTGCTGTACATGTATATGTGACCAT
>NW_003548438.1:5241-7322 GCF_000090795.2 Amphimedon queenslandica | reverse complement strand
TTGACAAAAGGGCCCTTATGGCGGATTTTAAATTGATCTTAATAATGGCAAATATCAACCTGTGAGTGCTTTGTTAAACAATCATTGTTTCTAAAAGTTTCATGGTAACTTTTTGCATCCTGTGGAGTAATTTTATGATAAATGGGGCTCAGGAAGTTGGATTTCTTAGGCTAGAAAGACAAATTTCACTACCCGCCATAAGGTACCTTTTGTCAATTATGGTCACATATGCATAAAATCATCAAAAAATTTACAAAGAAATAAAGCTGCCATACATTAAAGTGCTGTACAAAATACAAATTATTTAAAGAGGAGGACATTACAATTTATACAGTATAGACCTACCATCTTCATCATAATTGCTCATGGTGTCATCAATCCTGTTAGAAAACTCTAGCAGAAGGTTCCAAGTGTCTTTGGTTATTGCCAGCTCTTTTATAATGAGACTGAGAGAGGGAGAGAGAGAGAGAGATGAAATGTAACCTTTACATGTAATTACAAGTATTGTTTACTCTTAAAAATTCACACCACAAGTCCAAAAATTTGAAGCGACCAGTAAAAATAAGATTCCAGTAGGCAATGGCCATCTCAAGATCTGTAGAGAAATAAAAAGCACAAAAGATTTTAATCAATTCATACAAGATACATGTACACTAAATTACACATGTACATGTACTCTCAAATTTTAGTAGGATCACTTGCAAAATTCCTCCATCAACACGTGTACATTGAAATCATTGTGTGGTAAGTTTAGCAAACATGATCCTACATGTACATGTACATGTATAATAGTATGTCACTAGCCTAGTCCTTTCTACCCTGGATTTTTGGCAAAATTAAACGTAAACTGGTAGCTAGAAGTCCTTGAACTGTTGTGAGTCCTGTATCTCTCAATTAATGGTCTCACACCTTTTACGAAGCTTATCAATGGAATCACAACTAAAAGAGGGAGAGAGGGGAGAGAGAGAGAAAGAATTATACATCTAATTGTAGAAAGATTATATACCGAATGTGAATCACAGCAGCACAGAATAATGTATAACAAATAGGCAAGGAAACCTTTATCAATATTAATACAATTATTACAGAGAGAGAGAGTGAATGAGAGAGTGAGTAAGTGCTATCTTCAATAAAATCTTAAATGATATCAATGTTTCTGATACAATTATTACAGAGAGAGCAAGAGAGTGTACAGTTGTGTATGAACTATATCATACCTTCATTATTGAAGAGAAGGTCTCACTCCTTGAGTCAGTGGTTGCCTCCTTCTTAAGTAACTCATCATTTAAACTGCTAAGCCACCGCCAGCGTTTGCTCCTCCACCAAACAGCAAAAAAACAGAGGATCCAACAGCAAAGGTGGTCCTGGAGGAAGCATGAAATCAAAAAAGAAGACACCAGATTACTCTATCCTGTGAATGTATCCTGTAGACAACCAATTGTTATCGCCTTAGATCAGGACTAATATCAGTCTGAATCATACTGATATCAGTCCTGAATCATGGTTTTCGTGTAATCAGTTATGATACAACTGAGAAAATCAGGCATGATACAATCATGATAAAATTTGTACTGATTCATGCCAGAATATCAGGCATGATCTATAATAAAACCTGTAAGGGCGGTACCAGTATACTGAGAGTATCAGACTTGGTCCATTATTTTGGGGCAAAAGAGCTGATTCAGGCATGATAACATTTGGTTGTGTAAAATAATTAATCAATTTTATAAATACATGTACATGTACACTCACCACTGTTCTATAGAACCGCTGACATTCTCCAAATTCTTTATCTCGTCCTGGAGGAGGTGTGGCTTACATGCACAACTCATTAATTATTCATTACTTTCTTTCGCTAGTTTAATTGATGCTTTAATTAATGTCTCCAGTTCATCATTAGCTCATACTGGTACCACCCACTTGGGACGTCCCAACTGCTCATCAAGACTAGCCAGTAACTTAAATGGGAAAAATTCAGACAACAAAATCTACTGTAAATGATATTCTTATTAATGCACATCAATCCACCTACCAGGGGCGTATCTAAGCTCTGAGTATTGGCTGGGCACTGAGAAAAAATA
>NW_003548438.1:0-1880 GCF_000090795.2 Amphimedon queenslandica | reverse complement strand
CTCACACTCTCTAAATAACAATGAAAACAAAAATAAACATAATTAATAATAAATAATATAAAATTATAATAACAGAGTGAAAAACAAGACAAATTTACAAAATTAAACGATACATACACAAAAGTACATATGTACATGTACATGTATGCGTCATTTAAAAATTTCACGATCATTCCATATCAAATGACATATAAATATGTACATTCGCGGAGTATTAATATTGGTTGCAGTGAACATCCACTAATATAAAATCTGTCATTGTGTTTATTCTGAGCTGCTCAATGGGATTTAGTTGCTAAATCACCAAATGACACAAATACATGTCTACATGTACATATGTAAAATCCACCAATTGCAAATTGCCAAATTCAACTACTGCCAATACTTAAAGGGACACACGCACGGAAGCACGTCATCTTGAAAAACTGGCCTGTTTTTCAAGATGACATCATTAATGATGACGTTTAGTGTTGATAACTATTCATAATGTGCGGCCGCGCCCCTAATAATTAAGGCAAAATGGCTACTCGAGTGGCTACTTGTAAATATTCCTGGTGTTTCTTCACTAAAAAGAGTATCTTGGGGTGGCAAAAGAGCTAATTCTGTTCGAGAGAAGTGTTCTACAGATGCCTACTCCTGGTTCTGCGACTGATTGCTGTCTCTACTCTCTACACGTGTCTAAACACATGTCATAACTATTAATTAATGATCTGTTGCACGCCCAATTTAATGTTTACTTCCTCTACAGTAACGTGTGCATTCTATTTCCGTGAACGTGTCCCTTTAAGTTCCAGCAGTAAGAAAGACAGATGATACATGTATGGCCCCAGTAACAATGCCAACAATACAACAATACATCATTATCATTATTTATAATATTATTCTTCAAAACATTGATTATTAGTACCAATCTAATACTAACTTGTCCAGTGAGTTGTCAAGGTTCCATGCATGAAGGCATGATACTAGGAGTCTAGGTGACCTGATGGTTAGAGGGAGAAAGAGAGAGAGAGGAGGGAAACAATGTAATTTGTGCATATACATGTACATGTACACTGCATTTAAACTTGATATTTACATGTACATGTGTAACTGTCAAAATAATGTAAATGACATTATTGAAGCAAAAAAGTAAGCAGATGAAGGCAACATGAAAACCACAAAACATTTACAATACTTTTCAGCACATTAGTAACTTATACATGTACATGCACATGTAAGTAGTCAATATATGAAAATGTACATACACATGTATTTCAGTGACAATAATTACATGTACATGAATATTAATTACTATACACTTAATGGGCACTACATGTTGGTATTACATGTACTACAAATACATGTACATGTACATGTACATGCATTAGCAATTGAATGCTTTGGTGTGAGAGAGAAAGAGTGAGGGGGAGCAAAGCTTACATTAATATGAGGAGGACATGTTACAATGCTACTGACCATCCACCATGAACTGCAATAGTGTGGAACAATATTTCTTTGAAGAGGTCCCACAATCTAACAGAGAAATCAGGACCACCAGATAACAAGTGATTGGTATCATAAGCAGTGGTATAGTCACAGGATACAACAGGAGGGGACTCTCCTCTTGTGACCTCTTAAGAAATAATACTGAGACCATGCTATAGAGGAGAGAGAGAGAGAGAGAGAGAGAGAGAGAGAGAGAGAGAGAGGAAATGAAAAAACAAAGGTGATATGTACATGTACATGTACCACTGTACATAAGTAGACTATAGGCATGATAAACACTTGGTATTACTACATGTATTTCTACAGAAAAATATTCTATTCATATTGCATGTAATTACAATGTACATGTACATGTATGAATGCATGTACATACATGGACATGTATACAATTA
>NW_003548437.1:6149-9140 GCF_000090795.2 Amphimedon queenslandica | reverse complement strand
TCTCTGGAGTCCCAATAATGCAATAATCAAAAGGACAAGTTGAATATAGTATTGTACACGGATTAGTGCCATGTAGCCATAAATTAGACTCAGGCTGCTTTGTCACAGAGTTGCTAGTGACATCGCAACTTTGTATAGATCTGTTAACAGCTCTATCAGTATAGATACAATCACAAAGATAAGAACTGTTTGATAGGCAAAAACCATTAGGACAAGGCAAAATTTCAACATTTATGATGTCACGAGCATTCTTGCTGAAGCTAATGCTATTTTGTATAGTAGCACTCAGTGTGACAGTGTACCCAGTAGTCCTGGCCTGATTTATGTTTTGTGGCTTAAACTTGTAGTGGATTTCTCTGCAGTTGGCTGCTGATGTATTATAAGAATTGACTAATTTGTTATTAATAATATCAATAGTACCAGTTGTTAAATAGTTAAGTTGTCCAACCACTGCCATGATAAAATCAATTTGTTCTCCAGGAAATGCTTGAAAATCTATTGTGCTTATACTGCAGTTAGGAAAGTTTTCATCATTACAAAAGCAGACATTGAGTGGATCAGATGATATAACAGAATAACCTTGTTGGTTGACAAATGTACTGACATCAAAAAAGGATGATCGTCCAAAAAATAAACCCTCTGCCAAAAGACATGAGTCTACAGCTCCTCCATAAATTGCTGTCCCTGCTAAACCTGCTGTATTGTTATCAAAATAAAAGTAAGCTTTATTTTTAGTACCCAGAAATTGAAAGAAGCATAAAGCTACAGAAGCACCATGAGTAAAATAAACTGCTGGTTGATATACATTTATTGCACCTCCAGTAACTTCAGCATGATTGTCAATAAATGACAAATAGGCATTGGGGGATAGGTAGATATATGATGTTATGATAAAGTTAATGGCACCTCCTCTATGACCAGTATTATTAATGAAGTAATTGTCACCAAAAAATGTAACAATCGCATTAACTAAACCAAGAGCACTGCCGTTATTATTTCTAAAGGTGCAATTGCTAATGTTTACACTTCGACTGTTCAATAGCCATAAAGTAACAGCAAGTGATTGTTTTATTAAAATATCAGGTAAAACACTGTTATTGTCAAATGTCAAGTTATGGAGCAGAACAAATAGTTTTGTATCAAGCAACTCATCTGTGGCTATATGAAGAGCACTACCAAATGTTCCGGAATTATTATCCAGTGTAGTAGAGCTAAGGAGAAATGTACCAATGGCAGAACCATACCAATATAACAGAAAAGCATGTGAAGAGCTTTGAGAAATTACACTGTCTATGATACTAATAAATGGGCTATCCATAACAGATGTTGAATTTTGTTTCAGATAAAATGCTGTACCACAGCCATTGCTCCTTAAATTACTAACATGTATGTTGTATAAACTCGTAATACTAGACAAATAAATACCATTATTACTGCTATTATGCAAATAGACATCAGTTATTGTAACATTGACATAAATGCTGTTCTGACAAAATGTTAAACTTATCCCATTTTTCATTTCTGTAGTAAAATTACATTTATTTACCTCAAACGAACTGTTAAACGGTGAGCTATAATTGTATAGAACTCCAATTGAATAGTTATTTCCATAAAAAGAAGAATGAGTAATTGAGATATTACCCACATCAATGAACCCTAATGCTATCCGCTGGCTCTCCTGCAGTGACATGTAATTCAAATTTGCACTAGACGCAATAATAATGAGACCATAGACACAATTTTTAATGGTAAGGTTTGATAGCAATAAATTATTGCAATTTCTGAAAATGGCAGCTGCATTACTGACACACTTTATCACCACTGGTGACTCCATGACAGTAGTATTAGGACCCTCGATTATCATTACTTCTCCCTGGAAAGTAAGGTTGCTTCCCCATTTAATATTGATACTTCTATTCAAGTTGTGAATTCCAGGCAGAAAATAGTAGATACTGTCATTCATAAAATCATAAGGAATACCATCATAACAAGTAGTGTCATTAGGACACTGTGAAGGATCATCATTAGGATGAACATAAAACACTTTACCATTTCCCAAAGAAAGAGCAATAGATGAAAGAAAGAGCCACTGCAGAAACAGGCACAGCTCCATATTGTGTCCCTGACAATGACACTCTGACAGAGCAAAAAACTGTGATGATTAGTGCATGCATCAACTGCTAGCTTACATAAGTATAGCTAGACTGGCTCTCCTTATTTTGCCCTTGACAATGACACTCCAACAGAGCAAAAACTGTGATGATTACATAAGCATTCATAAAATTATTAGTATACTTGTTGATTACACAAAAGTAGTAGGTCTATCAGGAGGATACCAGCAGTGAAGGATATTGATTAGGATGAACATAAAACTTTGAACCATTTCCCAAAGAGAGAGCAATAGATGAAAGAAAGAGCCAGCACAAAAAAAGGCACAGCTTCACAATGATAGTCTGACAAAGCAAAAACTAACTAGCTGTGATAAGAGCATCCATTAACTGTTAGCTTACATAAGTTACTTTGAAGTTATTATTAGCTTACTATGATCAAATACACAGCATAGTGTATTTGATCATACATGTGGACACTAGTCTCGCAAGCCAAACCATTCCACAGCCTTGGGTATTGGAAATGACTGTAGGCTGGGGAATGGTCTAGCTAGTGAAACTAGGCCCTAGCTGTTTGCTCATCATTCATAAATTACAACTTAGCCTACTTCTAATTGAGCAGCTGAGAGTGGTCTGAATTATAGCTATTCTTGTTCTCACATAAAACTATGCACAAAATGTGATACATTTCTTGAACCCTTTTCTTGTTAAGTAGTGATGATTTAAACATGCTTTGACTACATAATTCCTGTGTGTTGTTTATGTAGGCATACCTGATAGTTTAAATAAGAAAGTAGGGCTTTAAACTAACAAAAACTGTTCAGTATTATAAGCTAACACAACACAAGAAACATTAACAAAATTATTATTATGTGTAAATTAG
>NW_003548437.1:0-1753 GCF_000090795.2 Amphimedon queenslandica | reverse complement strand
TCATTTCAGCTTTTATCATTTCCTCAGCCTAAATAAATATAATAATAATGATAATGATAATTGGGGCAAGTATGAGTGAAGCCCCTCTAAATTCATTCCCCGTCAAGGCTTGCAATACGTATTCGGTATGCTGTCTAACTATAAAATTGGCTGAAAATGCCTCTTCTTAAAAAGTGTAAAGAGTAACATTAAAATGGGACAGTAGGAGGGTGTGGTCATAATGAACAAGATCGTGGCGTTTAATCGGGACAAAATTTTGAGTTTTCTAACAGCTAGATAAGAGAGAGGAGTTATCTCAAGCATCTCTAAAGGCTATTCCACCAGCTCTGTAAATTGTGGAAACTTAAGTAAACTCAATGAGATTATTTCTGATGAGCTACGGTGCATGTGCAAGTTTTCTGTTGTTGAAGAATTTAATCAGTAGTTTGATTTAAGATTAGTCTCATTGATAGAATTAAGATTGTCAGAAAAGCTGATTAGAAGTTTAGCTTAGGTCGGTATTTGCTCTGTTCAGACCCCGACCATGAGGATGGGGTCTGAAACTCTGAATATGCATGTAGGTAATGGTCTCAAAAAGGGAGAACCATGTTGTTTTTTCTCTCATTAGATTAAGAGCTAGATTTTATTTTATTTTTATTTTATCATTGAAATTTCAATGAAGTCAATCAATAGCTCATGCTTGCCCCCTCAATGTTTACATTCACCTAGTAATAACAATACTAATAATACAATAGCTGACCTCATAAAGGTCTCTGTATTTCTGGTCTCTGTGTGGAGCTCCTTTAAGTATTGAAGTATTTACTTCACATGGTCTTGGTAGACCTCGTTGAACTGCTTGTGATCATGTTTTCCTCTCTTCTTTCTCTGAAGGAATTAAAAGAGAAGGCTAGGATTTATTAACTCAAAAAATTGATTAGAATCAGCTCTAACTTCCTGAGGACGTACATCAATATGCACCAGAAAATGTGATAAAAATGTAATTTGAGCTAAATTGTATTTTTAAAAGTCACTAAAAAATTGGGCCAAAGTCACTGTACTAATCAAGTACAGTGCATGACTTTGGTCAAAATCGCCAAAAATGACTAGGAGAGAATTCTCCATTTTAGTAATTTTAATGATGCACATACAATGTGTGACAAGCTTGAACTGATTCCAATCAAAATTGGATTTTTAATGAATTTTTAAAGTTACTTAAAATAGGGCCAAAGTCCTTTAATACACTACAGGGTATTTTTCAAAAATTTTTTATAACTCCAAAAATTTTAGTCAAAATCAACTCAAACTTTCTAGAGTAAACTATCAATGATCGGACGCTACCAATTTTCGGACACTTGTTTCAGGAAAACTGTACTTTGCAATCTCATGAAACTGCAAAGTATTATAGCAATACTTGTCCTTTATTTGCGTGACAAAAGTTGTAGCTCTAGCAAGAGTGCATCAAAAGTTATACGCTCTCAAAGCATGGTGTCCGACAATACCAATAATCGGCCAAAATCCTCAATCTTCGGACAGTCGTTTCTAAACAGCAGGAAAGAATAGTTTTAGAAAGTCACTATGATAACTTTGTAGGCCTGTCCTTAAACTAACTTTTAACCAGCCGGATCTTTTTGATAGCTGTCTTATTGACAGAGATAATGGTCACTTAAAAGTGTCACCTGATCCCTCAATATACGGACAAATTTTACAAAAATATACAAAAATTATAAATTTTATTCGTAAAACTCCGTAAAATCATCAATTTTGCATATTTTTG
>NW_003548436.1:7112-9141 GCF_000090795.2 Amphimedon queenslandica | reverse complement strand
GAAGAGCATGGAAAAGGCATAGGCAAATTGAACAAGCTGCCCTTAACTTATGGGTTGAACAGCATAAGACATGTCTTACATATGGTAAGGACACACCAAATTCATCTTGTAAAAGGAAAGCAAAATGAGATTGGAAGATAACTTATAAGGGAAAAAATGGTAAATAAAGTAAAGCTGACGTTGATCCAGACTTAGGGAGTGAATTTGGTTCATTAGCTACTGTGACAAAGAATGTGTATGAAAGCACACATGGCAAGGTAATTGATCTGGGTAAATTAATATCAGATTATAGCGATAATCATGAAAGCTTACTTTCTTGTTTTGACAGTAATGATAATAGCATTTTGAATACCTTAAGCCTACTAATGTTAACATGTACTAAATTGAGCTATATTAGCAAGAGAGCTTTAAAGCTCTAAATTAAATATACGCCAAAATAATTATTATTCATTGAAATGGTTATTATTTATAGTTAATTTGGTTAAAAACACTAAAATTAGTAACACTAAAAATGACTTTTGCTGATTTCCCTAAAATTAGTAGACGCAAATAATAGGCTCAAGGTAGGTAAAGTATTATATAGGCGGTAGCCTATATGTAGGGTTGAGGTCGATTTTTCAAGATGGCGACCATATTTATAATTTTCAAATGATTATAACTCTTTAATCTTACCTTGTAAGGCCTTATAAATGGCTTAGATGAGCTCTCCTTCACTGAGCAATTCTCCTGGTACCTATAAAGTGTACCTCAATGTAGCGGGAGCAATTCTGGATAATAAGCCGAAATTCAAATTTCTGCAAAATTCTTTTGACTTTTTCTTTTTTTATGATACTAAATGTAAAAGCATGCTGCGTATTTTATGCAATGCATCCGTTCATTATCCTTTGTTGAGACGCCTTTTAAAACACTTTTATGTTGCCAGAAATGCCCATTTAATAATAGATATTATTGATTCTTCCCTTGCTGATGGTGATATAGCACTATTGATAGATTTAAAAATTAATGAAGCCGATGAGACTCAATTTGATAGTGTGTATTATGCTATAAATGATGGTGAAGAAGACCCATTTAGAATACCAAACTTAGATACTGTACTTTATTTTCAGTATTCAGATGCTACTGATGAATTTCAGAAAGCTTTGTCTGATCAGGCTGTTAATGCTTGTTGTAGCTGTGAGAGGCTTTTAAGAAAAAGTGTCACTGAAGCTAAAAATTTAGATAGTGATGTTTGGAATATCCTATTAGATTACATTAGAGAGAATGATCCTACGGCATTAAATAAAGTTATGTATATCTGTAATCATTGTAAACCTATTATTAGGAAAATGAAGTTCTAGCACGTTGTGTGCTCAATGGGTTAAGCTGTGAGCCACAACCTAAAGAATTGGAAAACTTAGATCCTTTAAGTTGCCAGTTAATACAGAGGGCCAAGTGTTTTCAGACAATTGTTAGGCTAGGCACTTACACCTTAAAAGTGCCTACCTATAATTCTTTGAAGGCTCTGAAAGGTGCAATGTTCTATTTACCCCTTCCATTAGAAAAAACAATGGAAACATTAAATGAGGTTGGTATGCCTAATCCAGAACTTTATATTATTATTAATGGACAGCCTACTAAATCAAATAATGTCTGGCATAGTTTAGTTGATGTAAATAAAATAAAAGCAGCACTAAGAAAATTAAAAGAAATAAATTGGCTTTATAGAAACGTAGATGATGATTCAATTGATGAATCGTCTAAAAATGTTATACAAGTAGTTAGCAATACTACTTGTAAAATGCTTGAAAAAGGGAACGATCAAGATTTAGAAGGCCTTTCGGCATATACGATTAGAAACCTTGATTGTAAAACTGCAACGGGTTCTGATATCAGTCAATATAAATTAATGAATGTAAAAGAAGCACCTATTGACAATAGGCAAGAGCATCTTGATTTATTATGCTTTCCTACTCTATTTCCAACTGGACAATATGGAGAGCATCATCCCAGACAAAGCTATCCAGCACAGATTTTATCATTTAGTGAATAC
>NW_003548436.1:3272-5938 GCF_000090795.2 Amphimedon queenslandica | reverse complement strand
TCCTTTACTGTTAAAATTGTGGCGTGCAAATATGGACTTGCAATACATAGCAGAGAGCAGTCTTTCTTTAACAGAGTATGTAACTGTATATGTCACTAAAGCAGAAAAGAGTCATGCACAGGACTTATGGGATAAAGTCAGCAGCTGTGACAACATATACAGCAGGCTTTGGAAAATTGGCCAAAAATTACTTCGAGCTAAAGAAGTAGGACTATATGAAGCTAGCGATCTTCTTCTCGGTGAAAGTTTATATATGAAATCAGTAACCGTACAGTACATTAATGTGTACTTGCCTCATAAGAGGAGCAGATAAATTCATATTTAACTAAAATGGATCGATCTTTGAAAGACATCTTTAATCCTAGTTTAATTAAAGATTTTTATCCAACAAGATCGAATAACATGGAAGATAAATCTCTTTATGAATTTGTGGCTAATTACAAATTTGATAAAATAGGATAAAATGGAGAGAGAGAATACAAACGTCGATAAAAGCCAGTCCTTCCAAACCATAGGAAATTTAATTCTATGCAAGAAGTGGAAAGAGACAATTTTTATTACTCGCTAATATTTTTATTTGTGCCTTTTAGAGATGAGAGCACACTCGTAATGGAAGGAGAAACAATGGAAGAAGCTTTTAGGCATCACAGAGAAGCATCTATACGTGGCATTGAGAATCATTTCAACAAACTACAGAAATTTTTAGAAGCTGAATGTAATTGGAAGAAAATAGTCGATGCATAAAATAAAGCTGGTTTCACTGAAGAAGAACTTCCTGATAACAAGGAAGATGATGAGCCTCAATTACTAGGTGAAATAATGGAAACAGTAGCTGATATGGCCGACATGCACATAAATGTACCTAATTTAACATTAGAGCAAAAAGAGGCAATGCTTAAAGTGTAACTGCAGTGATTTTTTGGGGTATTTTTTATTTGCTTAATGTGTTGCTTATAACAAAACATGGCCTTCTGCAACTTTGGTTAAAAAAATTATTCCCTGAAATTTTGAGCTTCAAAGTTGCACTTTTTGCTTCCTGCCATTTTACTTCTTGTCGGTGGGCGCGGCTTTGCGTCACATCACAAGAGGCATTAGCCATGGCTTACAGTATGAGTGAGAGTGATGAAGAGTTTGTTGAAGATACCAGTAGTTTGGGTATATCACCATTATAACTTTGAACCAGTTGCCAGTGATGAAAGTGGATCTAATTCTAATGATTCAGGCTCTGAATCTGATTCAAGTCAAGATACAGAAGACAGAACATCAAATAGCCCATGGTACATAGTACATGCAGGCACTTAATTTGGTCAGTGACAGTTATCAATTTCTCTATAATTTAGGTGTCGTTGTGGACATTGCATTATTATGCAGTCTCAAAGAGAATGTCTGCTGCAGAGAAATTCAAACTATTCTCAACAAACTATCCGACACTGGTGATACTAATTGTCAAGTGAGATGTATAACAGAGCATCCTGGATTTATTTGTGTGTCTAAATATCTGGGTTCTTCAGGGTGCGTACTTTCAATATAGACAGCATTATGGAAGCTATATTGCCCCATTACATGAGTTAGCTGAATAATTTATAGTTGTGTCATTTGCTATATTTACATTTTAGAAAGTATCGATATACATTTTATCGTCAATGAGACTTATTCATAATAAATTAGAATAAATGGTCAAGAGGGCAATGCAGTAACTTGCCTGTACTTGCCAATGGAGATAAACACAAAAAGGCTGCTGCTGTTGCTGCGTAAACTAGACACAGACCAATGAGTTATGGTTTCATAATGACTGATTTAAATGAGAAGGATTTGTCTATGTCTATGGCAGCTGTTTTAAAATTTTATTTGAAGTGTTATAAGAATTTGAGTAAAAATCCAATTTGAGAGGCAATGCCATGAGAAGTTAAATATTTTTCCAGCCCGATGTGTCACTACAATCTAAAACTGCTATACTGACCTAAAATTTATCTTACTTATCTTAGTTTATACAAGAAAACATGTAATTATACAATCACGGTACTATGATCCAGCTGCGCATCAAATCAACGGCAGTGCCCTCTTAACCGTATGAATTCCAATATTTATGAATAAGTCTTATTGGTGAGATGGTGCTGGGGCTGGTTAGGACGCGAAATACATGTTGTTCTTCCGTCATGTACTGTGAACGTGATCAGGATATTTCCTTCTACTATGTAGACAGGATTTACTGACCCATAAAAATTATTTTTTGATAATTATAATTGAAATCTCATTTATGTGCAAATCTACTTTTGTGCTGTGCAATAGCATCTTTTTTTCTGGTTTATCATATGAGTCATAAAGTGGTGGTGGTGTTCCATTTTCTTGTAAATGCATTGGAGACCTTAGGGCACCTGTCACTCTTTGTAAAGTTTCCTCCATTAAATCAGTGACATAGTCTAGAAAGTTAACTCATGGTTACAACTTCAAGTATTGCAAATAGTATTTACTGTAAGTAGACGATGTTTTAATTTCTCTAACTGTGTGCCTCCTTTCTTTGGTTTTGGAAAATTGATAGAATACAGTTTCTAATTTGTTTAAGTTGTAGCCTAAACATTGCTTGAATTTTCATTGAAGTGTAGAGCAGATAATATGACCCTGCACAATTATTGTTCAAAATTTAAAAAATATAAAAATTACATGTG
>NW_003548436.1:0-3262 GCF_000090795.2 Amphimedon queenslandica | reverse complement strand
ATTAAACCATTTCCTTGTAGCTTTTCCACTGATCTGATCAATCCCTCCTTTTCCATGTGGTAACTGCCACCAACTTTATTGCTCTAAGTAAAACAGTAAGCTAAACTGCATAAAAAAATTACTTACTTGAACAACTTGGATATCTAAAACGACATTGTGATTGAAATCAATGATGGAATGTGTGCCAAATTTGGCACTGTGACCGGGACGGTCTGCTCTACCGTCTCCTAATATGAGAAGGGTATTCTCTGATGCTAATTGCTCAAATGTAGCCTGCTGATATTTATTCCAGATGTACGAAATGGACAGCAGTAGGTACATCTTCTGATGATCATAAAATGTCCTATTAGAAATAGTTACAAAACCAAAATTACGGAATAATTGTAGAGTTTTCTCCGGAAGGCATCCACTATAGAGAATTGATGATGAGATCAATATATTTCCTGCTGGTACGTTAAGAAATGGCTGACTATCCCAAGTATTTGTTGACTCACAGACCTCACACATTTGTATAACACGAAGGAATGGTCCTTTTACTAGCTTTTGTATTGATACGGAAGATGAATGGCATTGACAACAGAAGTGGAATAAGAAGAGTAAAGCTGTCTCGAAGACCAGGTACTTTGCTACCAAAACTAGGTTTTGCGAATGATTGTCATCTGCTGATTGCAATGAAGAAACTGAAAGGTCTGCGGTAGTACCAGTGTTATCAGAGTCAAAATGATCACAATCATTGTCAGCATCACTTATATAAATGTCATCATCACTGACACTAATGTCATTAGTATCAATTAAATTACATTTGATTCCAATCTCCTTTGTTTCCACATTAGTATTGCTGGTTTGTATTCCTAAAAAAGTCCATATAGAGCAATCCTATTGCTGTAATGTTGCATACCTTTTGATCTTCTTTTATGAATAGTTTGAACTTTGACATGCTTATTTGAGACTTCTACTTGAGTGCTTGTATCCTGAGATGCATTGAACTTTAACACACTGTAGTGAAGTACTTACTTTCATTTCACATGCTGGCAAGCCGGAAGTAACAAGATCTTTAACTATCTGCTAGTGAAAGCTACTGATTAATCATTATCACTGATACTATGGCAATCATACCCTATGTTTCTTTCTTTTCTCTACTGCAGTCCTCCTTTTTGACTTTGGTTCCTCAGCATCGCTCTCACCTGGCCTCTTAAATATAGTAGGAATAGCATTTGGCTTCAATTTCCTGTTTCTCTTGATGCTAAAAGACTGGTAGTGCTTTACTGATTCTTCAAAAGAGTCTTCAGTGAAGTGACAGCTGCAAATAACAGAACTGGAAGTTGGTCCTTTCCAGTGATCTCTTGTCCTCTTTACATTCAAAATCCATTGCTTCCTTAGAGCAAGTTCTTTAGGAAAGTGGAAAGTGCTGATGCTATGTTTATTACTGGAATTACTACAGCCAAATGCCACACAATGGTTGGGCATTCCTAAAGCTATAATGCAGACAGACTCTTCGAATGCCTTTTGTGACGTCACACAAAGCCGCGCCCACCGACTGGAAGTGAAATGGCAGGAAGCAAAAAGTGCAACTTCGAAGCTCAAAATGTCAGGGAATAATGTTTTTGAACCAGAGAAAAGTTGCAGAAGGCCATTTTTTGTTATAAGCAACACATTTAGCAAATAAAAAATTACCCCAAAAATCACTGCAGTTACACTTTAATGTAGATCAAAAAAGAATTTTTGACAAATTTAAGAGTCATCTTATAAGTCAAAAAGAACATGAAGACTTATTAGAGAATGAGTCTTCAAGACTACTTACATTAGATAATATCGATCCGCTAAGGATGTTTATTAGTGGTGTAGGTGGAACTGGCAAGTCGTTTTTGACAGAGGCAATAAAATGCCTAGTGGATGACATGGCATCCAAAAAGTAGTGAAATTATGTGTGCTATAGTAGCACCAACAGGTATAGCTGCATTTAATGTAGGTGGACTAACAACACATAGATTATTTCAGCTACCAATAGAGCATGAGGAAAAGACAGCTGGATATTGGGCTTTGAATAAAGAAGCTCAGAAAAGAATAAAAATGACACTTAAAAATTTAAAAATTATAATAGTAGACAAGATATCTATGGTATCCAATCTAAATCTAGAATACTTACACATGCACCTAGAAGATATATTTGGTAGTGATAAATGGTTTTGATCTAAAAATATTTTATTTGTAGGTGACCTCTTACAATTGCCACCAGATAATGGTAGGCCAGTATTTAAAAAAATTAGAACAAACTAGTAAAAACTAGACTTGGAGCAGCAAATGCATGTAACATATGGAAAGAAACAGTAGAATATGATGAACTAACAATCAATGAGTGACAGAAAGGAGACGAAACTTTTTTTAAGATGCTTGATTCTGTTAGGCATGGCTGTCTGACTGATAAAACTATCGATACGCTTAAGAGTCGCGTATTTAAGGTTTCAATACTAGAAAAAAATATAAGGATTTGGAAAGTGAAGGAACATATCCTCCAATTTGCCTTATTTCTAAGGTAGATGCCTGCCAAAAAATTAATGAAATAATGTTAGAAGGTCTAGAAACTGAGAAAATAGAATTGGCATGTGATGTTGTTGATGAAAGTGGCAGCACAGCAAAATTTGACAAAAGACAATAAAAAAAATTAGAGAAACTAAAAGATCAACCAAGCAAAACAGCTGGTTTAGAAACTGTATTGTCTTTAGCAGTAGGCTGTAGAGTAATGCTAAGACGTAATATTGATGTGACTGTAGGATTAGTTAATGGTGCCATTGGTACAGTAATGGGTATTGATGCTACACGTATATCAATCAAATTTGATCATATTGATGTACCTTGTGACATAGAATGGGTTACATCTAGATTTATGCTATCTAAGAATTTGTATATACATAGGAAACAGTTTCCCCTTATACTTTCTTATGCTATTACTATACATAAATGTCATGGCCTCTCACTAGATACAGCCATTATTGATTTATCAACTGATGTTTTTGGGGATGGTATGGCATATGTTGCATTGTCTCGTGTACGTACATTAAATGGATTACATTTATTATCATTTGATCCTCTCTCTGTTGATGTTACTAATCCGTGCATTAACGAAATTAACAGCCTCAGAAGTAAATTTCGGAATGACTTACCTCAAATCAAGAAAAGTATAGGACAGAAGAGAAAGATTCAAGTGACTGGTATAATTGATGATGGTGAACCTTGTAGTAAGAATGCCAAGGTGTCTGTAAGT